>NW_007069445.1:8232-9854 GCF_000164805.1 Carlito syrichta
CGAAACTATCTAAACACCCTTCTAGAAGTAACATTTGGATATGTCAAAAAAGAACCTAGAATAAATATATAAATAACAGTATGTTCTGTGCTAAGCCTGTAACAAAGAGATTCCTTAGTGCCATAACACAAAGTACTGTCAGATCTCCATTTTTTACAAAGAAGCATGATGGTCTTTCACAATGGTTCAAACTGTATTTATAGTAACAGTGTAAAGACTTGAGATGAAAGACTTTAACAGTCAAAGCTACAGCTTGACATGAGTTACGGTTTTGATTTTGATTCTATTTGTGGTCTACAGATATAAGACAGAAGATACTTCCATGAGATTATGGAATCCTCTGAGACTCTACAACCTTAGAGAAGCGATAAAACTGATGAAAATGCATCTGGTTTGGGAGCAGACTCCATATTACATGGTAATGCTCCAAGTTTAACAACTACGACTGCAGAAGACTATGGGGAAGGGGAGGAGGCAAAAGGCTGAAATTTCAGCAAGTGACTGGGCAGAAAGAAAAAAAACAAGGGGAAAAAAGATGCGCTAATACTGTTTGAAAATGGCAGCCTATTAATAATCACTGCATTCCTGAAAACATAGGCAAATCATACCAGCATTCCTTCCTACTTACGTTAAGCAAGCCCAACAAGCACAAGAGTTACATTGCTCTTTGAGGAAAAGGAGGCCGCTTGATAGCTGAATATATATCTAAAATCAGTCCCTGGAGTTGCTACCAAGAGCTTACAGATTTGGAAATCATGTACTTTTCTCACTAAGAAGGAGAACAAATTATTTTCTCAACTGGAAATTCTTACTTACTCCAGAAAGAATTATCCTTCTACATATATATATATATTTTTCTTTAAAGCAAAGCAAAACTACACTTAAACATAGACTTTCAGTCCACAGTTCAAAATATCTATTCAGCATTCCCTCTCCCAGATGCCTTTCCTTTCAAGAAAATCACACACACACACACACACACACACACACACAAACACACACTCACTCCAACAAGAGAGATATACATTATATAATATATATTCTGTATGAATTAGAAGATTCTTCCTCTTCTTAGTTCACATAGTGCAAAAACCACTGACTGACTTGCATATTTTCTATCCATCATTAGCTTTTATTTTAAAATCAAACACCTGGCTTAACATTTTATGGAGAAAAGGTTAAAAGCCCTAAACAACTGTAGCATAATCAGCAGGAGCATTGTAATATATAAAATCACAGTATCAATATCACAGAAATTCTCTAAAATATCGATTTTCGATTGATTGCAAGTTAATACTATCAGTTATCAAAGTAAAACTATTTTGTCATCCATGTTTGGAAGAATTTGAATTCATTTCCATTTGTGTAATCTCAAAGAAAACATGAAGAAAAGGCCGTTATTACCCAAATGGATCGATTTCTTCTTTCTTTACAAAATGAGTGAATTATCATAAACTACTTTTACCCATCACAGATTTCTGAAAATGATATTTACAACATGATTACTTGCTATTTCATTTACTATTTTATATCAACTGACACATTTTAACACGTACACTTCTGCGCAATTACCAGGGGAAAAATAACCCGAATCAAATTGAAAAATTCCAATAGATACTAGT
>NW_007069446.1:0-763 GCF_000164805.1 Carlito syrichta
ACTTTTTTCTGGTATGTCCCAAATATGTCAGTAATTGCACAAGCCTCTAATTTGTTTTGGCTTTAAATCCCAGGCCCTACAATTTATGTAGAAGCAATTGACTGAAGCAGATATGAAATCCTCATTTCCTTGAAGAAAGAAAGAAAATCCGTCTTTATACAGCTCATAGTTATTTACAGGATATGGCAGCACTTACTTAACATTCTTTGACTCAAGAAATTAATAAAACTCATTACTTGTACTACACAAGTTTTATATATTGGCAATATTTTTATTTTCACTTTTTATTATGTATTTCATGCCTGTGACTTTTCTACCTAATATCTACTCTCATTCTTACTCATTTACTGAGAAAGTACTTATATAACATTTGCTATGTACCAGATACTGTTCTAAACAACAAATATTGAGTCAATTAATCTCTTACAACATTATTATTATTTTCCTTTACAGGGGAGGAAACTGAAATGAATCACCTAAAATCACATAACCACTGAGTGGCAGAGCTGAGATTCTCACTGGTAGTCCAGTTCAAGACTTGAAGGAAACTGGAATATAAGCTGGCAAGGCCCTTATATTCTTTGGCTTATGTTCTAGGAACTAAGCCTACATTTTTCCTTTGTCTCCCCTGACCTTTTAGTTGCATTTCTTTTTTTTTTTTTTTTTTTGAGTTGGAGTCTCACTCTGTCTCCCAGACTGGAGTGCAGTGGACGTTCCCAGTCACAGCAGCCTCAATCTACTGGGCTTCGGCGATCTTTCCACC
>NW_007069447.1:0-766 GCF_000164805.1 Carlito syrichta
CGATGTCTCTGGAAGAGATTAGCATTTGAGTCAGTATACTGAGAAGAGAAGACCGGCTGTCACCGGTTTGGCTGGCCATTATCCAGTTCCTTGAATCCCAGAGTAGAACAGGCATAGAAAGGATCAATTGTTGCCTCCTTGAGCTGGTATATCTAAATTCTCCACCCTTGGGCATTAGAGCTCCTGATTTTGGGGCCTTCAAACTCTGAGATTGCTAGCAAGGCTATCCACTCCCCAAAGTTTTCAGACAATTGCTTACGAGGGGGGACAAAAAGAAAACCGGAATTATCTTTTTGAGGGTGAACCCCATGTAGCACAGGCTTCCCTCAGTAGTCTAGTGATCCAGGAACCCATTGGCATCAGAGTACCAGCTGCCATCATTTTGAGAAGCTGCATTCAGCTTCAGTGATTTTTTTTGTTGCTGAGGTTCTTTCAACGAGTTTGCCCATTTCATAATGGGTGATTTGCAAGCGCAGCTGCCCACAGCGCACTGAGTGTTCTGCAGTTTTTGACCCAAAGTGACATGTCCCTCATGCCCCCCCTCCTCATTCACTTGGTCTCACCCTCAGCAACTTTATTGTTTCCCCAGATGAAAAAGTTCTCGAAGGGAAGTCTTTTACTGATGTGGAAGAGATGAAACAAAAAATGACAGAAATACTAAAAGGCATCGAAGAGTTCAAAAACTGTTTTGAGCAGTGGAAAAATGTCTCAATAGGTATATTGCATCAAACAGAGAGTACTCTGAAAGTGATTGAAGTTTAAACAT
>NW_007069448.1:0-3065 GCF_000164805.1 Carlito syrichta
CGGTGCACACTAGATATAATGCCACACCAGACAATCGACACTGAGTTTGATGGATGGAAACTGAAACTCAATAGTATGTTTTGCATATATTATGTATTTGTGAAGTTAACAAGAAAACTATAGAAATAGTGGCAATGTTTGTTCCTGTGATGTTGAATTAGTGCTCCTGCACACGTCTATTGGGAGTTTTGTGACATAATATGGTAAGATTATTATTCCACCTTATTGCAACCACTGTATTTGTCCTCCTTCATTACAAAACTGTAGGCTCAGTCTTTGTGTTGTGGTCTAAATGCAAAGAAGACTTTCAAATAAATTATCTTCATTGATATTAATAGAATAAAGGTGAATTACTTTTATTTGAAAGTATTATTCTCCTTGTTCAGGTGGGTCATCCCAGCTTTCCATTTAACATTGTATTCATCATAAAAATCAACCAAATACTTAACAGTTCCACACTGAGGTACATGATTACATATCCCACTGTATCTGACCAGAAGACCCACTGTCTGATCCTGGAAATGATATGTGTTAATTTGCTGCGTTTCAGATTGGAAGTTTGCGTGTCATGAAATCAGCTGAGAATACTAGTGTCAGAACTCTGACAATCATGTCTCAGTGATTTTTCAAATTTATATGTAGTCAAAAAATTCTTTGTTCAAACATCACCTTAACTGGAAATGAAATGTGTAAAGTGAGGAAATGGCAGAAGCTCTGATTAAGGGACAAGAGATTTGGTTGCCAGATGTGACTTCTGAGCTTCCAAGGAACATCCGAGGGCTTAACCATCTGCCTCCTCCACCCACAGAAGGACCTGGTGCCAGGAGACAGAGACATTCCTCTGCATGTGAAAGGTAGAGCAGGCCAAGGTCAAGGTCTGAGTCTTAGTCCAGACTTGGTCTTTACTTGCTCCATAGCATGAGCTTCAGCAGAAATGCAGAATCATCTTTGTGAGTCTTATTCCAATCCTATGGCTATGACCTCAGGCAGTTTCTTGATACTCCTCTGACACATTCAATCCTGTTCTGCTCCTCCTCAGACACATTTGATAGTTCTTCATTGCCCAGAGAAAAAGCCTGGGTTCATTGCTATGCCACCAAAATCCACACTGGTTAGGCCTCTGTGTCCCTTGAGGGCACTCCTTGATAAATCCTGCACTGCAGCCTGGTCACCATACTCAGTGTCTCCTGAAATTCATATTTTACTCACATTCTCTATCTATCAAAATTCAAGTCAACTTTCAAAGTCTGGTTGAAGTCATTGTACTCTATCCTCATTGTCAGAATAAATCACTTCCTCCTTTGACTTTTCAAGTCTTAATCCCTTGTATCAGTAAGGATCCATTCAGGAGACAGAAACCATACCACCTATTTGGACAGAGAAAATTTAATATAAATAATTCTTGCCAGGCACAATGGCTTACACCTGTAATCCCAGAGTTTGGGGGCCAATGAGAGAGGAGTGCTTGAGTCCAGGAGTCTGAGACCAGCCTGAGCAGCACAGCAAGACCTCGGGACTATAAAAATTATTATTATTAATAATAAAAATAAGCCGGGCTCGGTGGCTCAGCCTGTAATCCTGCGCCTTGGGAGGCTGAGGTGAGTGGATTGCCAGAGTCCGTGGGTTTGAGACCCGCCTGGGCAACTTGGCGAGATCTCATTTCTACAATAAATCAAAAAATCAGCCGGGCATGGTAGCACGTGCCTGTAGTTCCAGTTATTTAGAAGGCTGAGGCGGAAGGATCGCTGGTGCTCAGCACGTCGAGGCTGCAGTCACTCCAGTCTGGGTGACAGAGTGAGACTCCAACTCAAAAAAAAAAACAAAAAAAAATTAAAATAAAAAATTACTAAGCAGGTAATGTTTTGTGTTGAACTGTGTGCCTCTAAAATTCATCTGTAGAAGGCCTAATCTTCAATATCTCAGAATGTAATCTTACTTGGAAACAGGAGAAAGACCTCACAAAAGCAAAACTGTCTTTTGGAGAGTGGGTTCCTTGTAGTACAAATGCCCCCCACTAGGTAAGTGGCTTAGGAACTCATCAGCATCAGTGTGTCAGCTAGTGTACTGAGAGGTTGCGTTCAGCTTCAGTGAATTTTTGTTATGATTCTTTCAACACATTTGCCCATTTCATGATAGGTGATTTACAAGTGTGTCTGTCCACACCATTGAATGTTCAGCAGTTTTTGACCAAAAGAAGCAGGAACCTAATGCCCCACCTTCCCTATTCACCTGATCTCATTGTACCCAAATTTTCTTTGTTTCCCCAGATGAAAAAGTCCTCTAAGTGAAACATTTTGCCAATGTAGAAGAGGTGAAATAAAAAATGTCAGAGGCACTAGAAGGCACCAAAATGGATGAGCTCAAAAACTGTTTTGAGCAATGGAAAAAGTGTCTCAATAGATATATTGCATCACACAGAGAGTATATTGGTGGTGACTGAAGTCTAAACATGTAAAGATAAACACAAAACATTTTATAAATAAATGCCTTTTTTGAGGTCCCTCCTTTTAGAATTGCTTTGGATATAATTAGTTAAGATGAGGTCATATTGGAGTAATGTGGTTCTCTAATGCAATATGACTAATGTTCTTATAAGAAGAGGAAATCTGGGCACAGACAGCAAACAAGGAATGTACCAGGTGAAGATGAAAACAGAGATGGGGGTGATGCATTTACAAGTCAGAGAATATGTAAACTGCTGGCAAACCCCCAGCAGCTGGGGAAAGGCATGAACCAGATTCTCCCTCAAAGTCCTCAGGGGAAGCAACCCTGCTGACACTTTGATTTGGACTTCCTGCCACCAGAACTACCAGACAAGACACCTCTGTTCCTTAAACCTCTAAGTCTGTGGCATTTTGATACAACAACCTGAGCAAACTAACATGTTATGATGAATTTTCAGCTAGTTCACTGAAAAGGCAAAAAGAAAACAGGAAGGTATTGCAGAGGCAAATAAAGGTAGCAGCTTCCACCCCACAGGGGATGAAAAAAAGAGGGAGGACACAGGGGAGGAACCCACAGACCTGAGACTCAAACCTGTGGGATGGGTACATGCTTGGCTGAAT
>NW_007069449.1:0-508 GCF_000164805.1 Carlito syrichta
AGGGGATCGCAGAGCCAGGACCCGGTTCTTGGAGAAGGGAGCCCGGGGATGCCCTGACTGGGGCAGTAGGAGAGGACCAAGTTCGGAGGGGGGAACCCGGGAGTCACTTGCCCAGGTCTCCGGGTTGGCTGGGCGGCCGAAAGGGGGGGGCTGCCTGAAAAGATCTTGGCTGGGGGAGCGCAGGAGTGCCCAGGGGCTAGCCCGTGAGCCTCAGGAGTGGCACAGACTCGACCAGAGACCCCGTTGGAGGGCGATCGGGCTTGGTTGGGGCACCAAGACCCCGCGGGTTTACCTTCATTTTGGCCCGAGCCAATCTGCTCCTTCGGGTTTCTTCCGACATCACGGGACAGGGGGGGCCGGAAGGGGGATAAGGGGAGGGCCACATCACCGCGATCTCCGCACCCACTATGAAACTATTTCCCATGGCCACCGCGCAACTGTGAGTGTGAGTCATACCAGCCCGGACCAACGCTATATATAGGCCACCGGCCATGGAATGTGGAGGGCG
>NW_007069450.1:0-861 GCF_000164805.1 Carlito syrichta
CAACCCTGAAAGACTGAGCTTCAGATGTAATGTTTTGCATTCCCTAGGCACACTGCAGAGAAATATCTTTAAAAAAAATACATTCACAGCTGTCCTTTAAAACAAAACAAAACAAAAGAAATATCCACACATACGCATACAACACATCAAAGCCGACCCTCTGTCAACCAGCATTTCTATAGAGACATTCTTTCCATGATTGAAACATAAGCTCCAAAGGTTAAAGAAGAGGAAAAGCAGTCAAATAGCACTGCCCAGGAAGCCAGTAGTACTAGCTAGCTGTACTCTCTTCTAGTCTTCCTGCTACAAAAGACACTGGCCCAACTTCCTCAAACACACACACACCCCGACATAGAGTCTCATGGAATTGCACACATGTGGTAGGAATGTACACACCAATATTGAACCGAGCACAATACCTAGAAACAACAGCACAGGATCCACACTAAAACATGCACGTATCAGTGTGCACCCATCGTGCACACGACACGACACACAGACACGCAGCCACTTAGACCCACATGCATGCGCCGTCCACCTCAAATCAGTGTGGGACACACCATGCATACACATGTAGAATGTTTGAGCTCCGAAATGCCGAACATACACACAGACTGTGCACAGAGTTATTTATAAAATTCCAAAGGTGGAAGAATGGGGAGCGAGCGGTAATTGCTACACAGTGGTCTCCTGAGAGGCAGAGACTGGAGGGGAGGAGGTGCCAAGTGCTTCACCTATGGAGAGAAGCACAGCCCAGTCCAGTGAGCACAGTACTGGGAGAAGTGTCTCGGGGGTTTCTGACGTGGGGTCCCAGAGAGAGTCCCTGCAACCCTCGGTGCATGTGCATGCGTGCGTGTGCAC
>NW_007069451.1:0-848 GCF_000164805.1 Carlito syrichta
ACTCAAAAAATAAATAAAAATATTGATTAATGGGTATCGTTTCTGCTGTAGGCCAGGTGGGTAGACAGTTAAGAATGGAGTTGTGTCGGTGACCAGCACTGACCGAGGGGGAGTTAGGACTGCACCGGTGAATCAGAACGGAGAGAAGAAACCACACGGAGGCAGCTCTTCTGGGAACAGTCTGGCCAAGACTGAAGCCAATTTTATTCAAACTTTTTCCAACTTATATACCATTTTCTATAAACTCCAGCAGTGTGACAATTACTTGCTGGGGGCGTAAATTTCATTGATGTGTAACGCGCTTTACAAATCATGTACCATCACAAGACTTTCAAGTTCCCAGTGAACAACTGCAATTCCATGATGTATGAATCACAGGTGCACAATTTCAATACAGATTGTTCAAAATGTTTTCCACAATGTTCAATAAATCATTAATATTATACTCTATGTTCTAAACCCTGATTAAAAAACTTTCCAAGTTAACTCTAAGTTCAATCCAATTTTACTAACTTTTAATATTTTTAACGATTAATATTATCAACTTAACACTATACTATAATCTATAAGTTTACTTAAATGACTTAATTTTTTTACCTTAATTTTATACTATTTATTTTTATAATTCTTATAAACTACTACATTTCTATACTGCCCTATGATTGTATATTAATTACCTATGAACTTATCCTTAACCTAAATTTTTATCACAACTTCTATGAATTTCAAATATCTAAACTATTGTCTTTTATACTTTATTAATTACTTATCTTATAATACCATGTCTAAATTTTAATACAGTTATTATCCTACTATAATCTATTACAAACCTTTATCATTAGTACTAA
>NW_007069452.1:0-497 GCF_000164805.1 Carlito syrichta
CTTCTTGCTAATGCTGCCCAGGCTGGTCCAGAAGCCCCAGCCTCAAGCCTTGGCCTCCCAAAGTACTGGGATTGCAAACATGAGCCACCGTGCCTGGTGTCATCTTTCTATAGTCCCAGGCATTCTGTATTCCAAGGCGCGTCTGAGCGAGGGCTGGCCTCCCTCCCAGGACCTGGGGGTCAGACAAGCTGGGTTGTGCAAGTTGGTCTCGGCTTCCCCTGGGGCTGCTTCCGACGTGTCAGTTCCTTTTTAAAAGCTCGGGATGAGTTTGTTGCCGAAGGAAGCCCGTTATGGCGAGGGTGTTTCTCTCCTCTTCAGAGTCAGCTGTATTTTTTTTTTTTTGAGTTGGAGTCTCACTCTGTCACCCAGATTGGAGTGCAGTGGCCGCTCCCGGCCACCGCAGCCTCGACCTGCTGGGCTCCAGCAAACCTTCCGCCTCAGCCTTCCGAGTAGCTGGAACTACGGGCGCGCAGTACCACGCCCTGCTGATTTTTTGA
>NW_007069453.1:0-808 GCF_000164805.1 Carlito syrichta
CAGGGTGCAGAGCCAGACTCGAGGTCTTTCAAAACGGTCCCGCTCCCCTTCTAGACTTTTACAGTTCGCTTTTACGGTCCAGAGTCGCCGGGACCTCCACGTCAGCCACACGACCGGCAGAGCAGGGACGAGCGCTTGAACTTCAGCCACGTTTATCGACAGCGAGGGACTTTTTCGGTCCAGACTTCCCGGTGCCAGGTATCAGGCGTATCTCACAGCTTTGACCAGTAGGGCCCGGCAGAAGCCTTCATCAAGCTCGCCACAGGGTAAAGGGCCCAGGACGTCACGCATCATGCAAAAGCCATACGAATCACAAAGCTTACCGTGACACGGGCACAAAGTGAGTACAAATGGGTACGCGTGGGTCCCTCTGATCAGCGGCCACCATCACCTTCGGGAGAGGCCGCACTGGCTCTTCCGGTGGCCTTTGAGTCTGCATGTCGGACGAGGTCCTGGGGGCTTCCGAGCAGCCGGAACTACGGGCGCGCGCTCCCACGCCCGGCTAATTTTTCGATTTTATCGTAGAGGTGAGGTCTCGCCCGCCCAGGCGGGTCTCGAGCCCGCGGGCTCAGGCCATCCACCCACCTCAGCCTCCCAAAGGCTCGGGATGACAGGCTGAGCCACCGAACCCGGCCAGAGGCTATTCTTAACGAGCACACCACGTGTGTCAGTCAGGGTGGTGGTCGCGCCAGGGATTCTTTAAGGCTAGGGCCTCGAGGGACACAACGCCTGGCCTCTTGCTCCTCTCTGGACGAAAGTTTCAGAAAATTTCATGGCGGGGTGTGGGTGGGGGGGGCGCGGGACTGCG
>NW_007069454.1:0-620 GCF_000164805.1 Carlito syrichta
TGGAAGGATTGCCGGAGCCCAGCAGGTCGAGGCTGCGGTGGCCGGGAGCGTGCCACTGCACTCCAGCCTGGGCGAGACTCCAACTCAAAGATAAAAATAAAAATAAAGAAACCATCTTGAATTTTTTTAACTGAAAAGGGTTCTGAATCTTGAGTATGAAAGATCCCAAGTTTATAGTTTGTTCCGCCATACTCTCTAAAAAAAATTTAAAAATTACACTACAATATTTTATACCACAGGCTAAAGCATCTTAGTTACATAATAATAATGTATAAATGAGTATGTATACAAGTATGACTGCAAAAACATATCAGTGATCCTAAATTCCCACCACTGTTTCTGCTTACTCAGCATTCTGCAAAATGGGGATGGTGTCAGATAATATAGTCTGGTCCAGTCCGCCTCAATCTTTCCTCAGCATCTAACAGGGTTCACATGTACAGTACTTCCCGTCAGTAACGCTCTCACCACAGGCAATGTTGGGATGAAGGTAGAACGTGTAGCTGGAAAAGGTCTCCCTCCCTAAGAATCCAGTTTCCCTCCATATTCAGGCACAAAAGACGGATCACGTACAAGGACGTCAACTATGTGGCAAGTTCTTCATACAAGTTAAGCAAGTT
>NW_007069455.1:0-785 GCF_000164805.1 Carlito syrichta
TCACAAAAATTTGAAAGGGAGAAACATTTCAGAATGCACCCAGGGAATTCACCAAGTAATGCCTTCTTGCTCCACTGTGGGGTTCCCATCGCCCCCTGGGTGGCAGCGTAGAGCTGCACATGGGCAAAGCGTGTCCCATGAGAGAACTCTTAGTTCAAACAGAGGCGCTCTGCACAGCCGAAGTCCAAATGAGAAGAAAACCGCGAGACTCAGACTCATGTGTTGCAGCATGCACCAAGTGAGAATAACATAGATAGCCCCTAAAGAGCGCTGCACATTTTGAAAAGCTCCTTCCCCGGGAAGATGCACATGCACAACAAGCCTCACAGAGGCCGTCTACGCTTATTCAGCAAGGCCAACGCGAGAGTGACTGCATTTCCTAGCCTAGAGAAACGCCAAGGGGTAAAACGTTTCAGGGCTCAAACAGAAGGCAAGCACTGCTTTTCTACAAGTGAGTGTGTAGCACTCATTTCACTCAGTCTGACACCATTGACATGCTCATTCCTACATGTGAAGTATCGACATAACATGCTCGGCTATGCTCATTCAAGCCGTACCTTGAGAATCGTGTATTACACCGTACAGCACACAAGAATCAAACTACTGGAAAATACATCACAATGCAGTCAACATTTGACACGGCATTCCCCAAGCTGATGCACACTCACAGCCAGCAAGCCAAGCCTGTCAGCTCTTCCTCGTAAATGCCAACGGAAGAGCAATGGCTTTGGATAGGAGACGGACAGGTCAAATCAAAAACACTTTAGAATTCAGTAGGTGAACAA
>NW_007069456.1:0-966 GCF_000164805.1 Carlito syrichta
TGTCCCTGTTTCACTCGTTGGCCTAAACGGCTAAATTTTCAATTAAAAGATGTGAGCAAAGTCAGGAAACCACGCATGTCAGCTTGCCATTCATGACATCAGCCTCAGAACTGTGACATCATAATGGGCGGGACCTTGACGACTGAGCAAGCCTTCAGTATCAAGGATTTATGTACAGTGCTCTGACAAGAGCGGAAGACATCGTGGATTTTCATTCCCAAGAATTGAAGGAAGCAAGGTGTTCACACCTATCCGAAAACGTCTTCAGGGGTAAGTGGCCGTTCAAGGATCCAGTGGGCAATGTTGTCTTTTTGTTTTCACGCAGAAGTTATTGAGAGGACAGAAAAGCTCCCACAGTGGGTGGTCCCTGAGGGGGTTCCTCACGATGTAGTCTTTCATTACTATGCTCACAGAGACTTGTTGGAGTTTGGTCATAGCACAACCTAATAATATTTCATCACTTTCTGTGGTTTAGACACTTCTGCATGTTTTTCATATCATTTTCCAGCCGTTGAGCCATTTGTCTCTCAGGATTTGAACATCGCTTCAGTAACATCAAAGTCAGTTTTCTAGAATTTTCGATTATCTAAATTTTTATATGAATGAGGATCCCATATTCTTCTTTCGAAATCTCCATGTTATTTTGGTTTCTAAACCTAGGGCTCCAGTGGTCTCTTTTTGTGTGTGTGCATGATTTTCAAGGCTTGTCGGTAAAAAGTATCACATTAATCTGAGACATTGTTGCAGAGTACACCATTATGTCTTAGGTAGAGAAAATCCTCGGGGATTCAGTGGAAATACACTTTGAAAAATAGAAATTGGTTTAAAATACAAGGGAAATATCATTTTATATTTCCTTCCAATAGGCAGGGGAACCTTTGGAGTAGAGCTTGCATATCTATAAGTTTAAATTAACATTCACCAGCAGAAAATACAGCGTGTCACAAGAATATGTACAAAAGTTTG
>NW_007069457.1:0-773 GCF_000164805.1 Carlito syrichta
CCGTATTGCAAAACAGTTTGAACAGTTGGTCACCTGTGATAGGTCAAAACTCTGTGATTGGTTTAAGAATAGGTTTCAATTTATTTACACACTTAGTTGGGCAACATTTGCTATATGTGGAGGAATCTTTAAGCCAAACTTGCCATATTTAGGAGGGCAGCTTTAAGCTAAACTTAATTTAACAGACATTATAGGCCAAACTCCGTGGCTCAGCCTGTAATCCCAGCACTTTGGGAGGATGCGGCGAGTGGATTGCCTGAGCTTGCGTGTTCAAGAATAGCCTGGGCAACTAAGCAAGACCTCATCTCTACCATAAATCAAAAGTTAGCCAGGTGTGGTAGCGTGAGCCTGTAGTTCTGGCTACTTGGAAGGCTGAAGTAGAAAGATCGCCAGAGCCCTGTAGGTCAACGCTGGTGTGGCCCTGAGTGTGCCACTGCACTCCAGCCTGGGTGATGGAGTGGGACTCTGACTCAAAAAAAATTTTAAAAAGACATTTTAACCCTAAAATTAGATAAACATCTTGTCTCAACATTTCTAAAGTTAAACTCAGCTTTTCTGTTAAAATTTTAAATATTCATGCCTTTTTCCCTCCTCTTTGTGACACGTAGCCACTAATATAAAAATTTTAAAATAAAAAAAACCAAAAACATAAACATGATTTCAGCTTGTCTCACCTGTTCTGTGTTTCATCCAGTCAGTTCTACACACATGCAGGTTCCTTGTTCTCAGGTTGTTCTTTCATGAATCCAACTATAGATCTAAATTATTTTCTG
>NW_007069458.1:0-721 GCF_000164805.1 Carlito syrichta
CTTTAGAGCTTTTAGGAATCGCCACACGGCTTTCCACAAAGGTTGCACTAGTTTACATTCCCACCAACAGTGTAGAAGTGTTCCCTTTTCACCACACCCTCTCCAGCAGCTGTTATTTTTTGAGTTGTTGATAATTGCCATTCTGACTGGAGTTAGGTGGTATCTCAGTGTGGTTTTGATTTGCATCTCCCTGATGATTAGTGAGGTTGAGCATTTCTTCATGTGTTTGTTGGCTGCTCGAATGTCTTCTTTTGTGAAGTGTCTGTTCATATATTTTGCCCATTTTATAATGGGGTTGTTTGTTTTCTTCTTTTCAGTATGTTTCAGTACCTTGTAGATCCAGGATGTTAAGCCTTTGTCAGACCTAGAGTTGGCAAATACTTTTTCCCAGTCTGTAGGCTGTCTCCCTGCTCTCTTGATGGTTTCTTTGGCTTTGCAGAAGCTTGTCAGTTTAATAAGGTCCCATTTGTCTATCTTCTCTCTTAAGTCCTGTGGGTTTCGGGTTTTGTACAGGAATTGGATGCCAGTTCCGATTTCCATGAGAGTATTTCCTTCCTTTTCTAAGGCTCTTATGGTTTGAGGTTTTACATTTAGGGCTCTGATCCATTTGGAGTTAACCTTTGTGCAAGGGGATAGATAGGGGTCCTGTTTCAATCTTCTGCAAGTGGTCAGCCAATTTTCCCAGCACCATTTACTGAATAGGTTCTCCCCTCCCCATTGG
>NW_007069459.1:0-659 GCF_000164805.1 Carlito syrichta
TCATAGGGTCTTCTGACTCCCAATCCCTGAACGTTGCAAATGTGATAAATCAGCCTCGTGCGAGGCCCTTGCTCATGCCTGACATCTGGACACTATGCCTCACCAGAAGACTCTCCGTTCTCCACCTCTAGATAGCACCTCTGGCCTTCCTGATTTCTGGTCAGTGGGTCAAGGGTCAAGGATATTAAATTGCATCTGTTTTATAACCTCCTAACCGTGCCGATGCTACTGTGTTGTTCTGGGTACTTCCTATTTAACAGTATTTCCTTTGGGGATGGGCTTTCGTGGCTGGCACTCTCCTGTGGGAGGGACCAGTGGACACTGGCCCGAGTCCAACCAGCATAAAGCAACATGCAAGACTCTTTCCATTGATCTGTGTTTCCATGGTTGGTGGTCCACCCATGACTGCAGAGGCTGTCTTTTCAAGGGGCTATGCGATTGTTGATGCCATCTGCCCCCCTGCTTTTGAGGCCGAACAAGGACTGGACTGTGCTTTGCTCATGTATTTAACCACCAGATTTTGCACCGACGGTCCATCTAGAGCCACTCTACAGACCACAACCTTTAACAACTTACTAAATACTGCAATGTTTCACCATTAGTCTCGCTTTGGACAATAGATGCCAGTCCGCTGTTCATCCACATATGAACAAGACACA
>NW_007069460.1:0-1106 GCF_000164805.1 Carlito syrichta
TGGAAAATGCTACACTACTACTTTCATAGTTGTGAATCTGAAGACCATCAACAGAAAACTAATAGTTACCTGACAAGCCCACCTGTCTTCCCCCAACTCAAGAGAAGCATTCATGTGCACATAACATGGAATTCTATCCTCTTAAAAAAACATTATTTCAGCCGGGCTCAGTGTCTCAGCCTGTAATCCTGCGCCTTTGGGAGGCTGAGGTGAGTGGATTGCCTGAGCCCACGGGTTAGAGACCCGCCTGGGCAGGCGAGACCTCATCTCTACAATAAATCAAAAAATTAGCCGGGTGTGGTATTGCACACCTGTAATTCCGGCTACTCGGAAGGCTGAGGCGTAAGGATCGCCGGAGCCCAGCAGGTCGAGGCTGCGGTGGCCGGGAGCGTCCACTGCACTCCAGTCTGGGCAACAGAGTGAGACTCCAACTCAAAAAAAAAAAAAAAAACAATGTAAGCCAGACTCGGTGGCTCAGCCTGTAATCCTGCGCCTTTGGGAGGCTGAGGTGAGTGGATTGCCTGAGCCCGCGGGTTCAAGACCCGCCTGGGCAGCGAGACCTCATCTCTACAATAAATAAAAAAATCAGCCAGGTGTGGTAGCACATGCCTGTGATTCCGGTTATTTGGAAGACTGAAGCGGAAAAATCGCCGGAGCCCAGCAGGTCGAGGCTGCGGTAACCGGGAGCGGCCACTGTACTCCAGTCTGGGCGACAGAGTGAGACTCCAACTCAAAAACAAACAAACAAAAAAACAAAAAAACAAAAAAATCAATGTAAGGAGAATCAACCTCCTTTACACACACACACACACACACACACACACACACACACACACAAAGAGGCATCCTCTATACTGATAGAAAATCCACTTTAAAAATGCTTTTAAAAGAATATTAATACAATTATTTTTAATGAACCACATGAGGGGAAAAAAGATTTGCCTACATCCAAACTCATTTCTTCATTTTTATCCAATATTACAAGACAGGTCTATTTCTTGCTTACTAAGATGAAGAAAGCTTTCACAAGTACAAGCTACCCAAAATAATGTTTAATTTGTCCATGGTGAGAGACCCACAGTTTTGCTGCGGTGAACCACATGCTC
>NW_007069461.1:0-2059 GCF_000164805.1 Carlito syrichta
CCAGTAATACCTGAGACTGTTGGTGGCCAGCACTGACCAAAGGTGGGTTAGGACCTGCACCAGAGAATCTGGACAGTGAGAAGAAACTACTCGGAGGCAGTTTTTCTGGGAGCAGTCTGATCAGGACTGGAGCCAAATTTTATTCGGACTCCTTCCAACTTATATACCATTTTCTATACCCTCCAGCAGTGTGATAATCACTTACTGGGGGCGTACAAGTTCCGTGCTTTACAAACTATACATCACAAGACCACCACGAGATCAGCAATTTCCAAGCAAACAATTCGAATTCCATGATGCCTACTGTGCTTACATTAAGGTCACAGGTGCACAATTTCAATACAAATCGTTCAAAGTGTTTTCCATAATGTTCAATGAATCATTCATATTATGCTCTTTGTTCTATACCCTGATTAATACAAAAAACTTTTCTAAGTTAACTCTAGGTTCAATCCAAGTTAACTGATTCCCAATATTTTTAACAATTAATATTATCAACTTAACACTATACTATAATCTATAAGTTTAGTTAAATGACTTAACTGTCAGTTATACTATTATCCTATTACGATTTAACGTAATGCCTTATAACTCAGTTAAAACTTATTCTTAAACTACCAAACTTTACTATAATTCATATGTTTCATATGTCTAAACTTTAATTTTTATATGATCTAGTTATTGGACTTTAATACTATGCTATATCCTATTAAGCTAATACCTCATCATTAATTCTTTCATAAATCGTATAGTAACTATTACACTTGAATAATGTAGCAAAAGGAAACAAAACAGCAAGCATAGATTTATGCAGCTATGAGTGTATATGTATATATTTTATCCTAACAAGTCTACTCTAAAAATCAAATAGTAGCTGTCACACTCTTGAACAAGGAAATGCAGGGTTGCCAAGATGGCGGCCATGGGCTGAAGCAGACAGAGTTTCGGTAATTAACGAAACAAAAGAAAACGTTCTGCCTGGCTAGGGGCAGGGCGACAAAACTATCATGGTAATTTAGTTTCTAATCTTAGTCCTAGGAGAAACTGCCTTTGGGAACAAGAGCTGACTAACCAGTCTACAAGGAAATAGAAGTTTAAAAATATCTAGAAAAAAGTACAACTTAGAAGGGACAAGGTCATATAAAATAATTCTTACTGTGCAACTTTCCATCAGATGTATAGAGATTTACTTATAAATTTTACTGCCATGTATGCTCACTGGTCCTAATCACATGCCAATATCATAGGTATAACTGATCCTATGTCAGAGGCGATCTTCCAGATGGGCCTTTACAGGCCTCAGCCATGTAGCTATAGATGTTGGCTCCCAACATGAGACTTCTTGCCATTTATTCTTTTTACATTAATCCTTATTTCCATTGTGTTGTCAATGTCAGGTTTTCTTAGGTAGTGGTATTTTCTCTCTGTATTTTAAATACTAAAAAATTGAGTTTCTGGCCTACAGATTTATTTCATCTACATCATCGCTCACAAATTCAGATAGCATCGTAAAATAAACCTGTATGCCTTTATCTGAAGTACTTTTGGAGGTTGATCACATTAAACAAACTCCCTTCAAATTTAATGCAGATATCTTCACTAAAAATGCAGACCATAGGGTCATCATTGGCACACCTTTTTGTTTTGTATGCTACACTTTTAATGTTTTATACAATATAATTCAGAGGAATAAATATGTCAACAATGCACCTTAAAGATCTGGAATCCATATGTGGTCAGAAGGATTCTGCTGAGCACTGAGAGATACAAACCCATACACATTAGTGTCTTCGCTCTCAAGGTGTTTCTTTAGAGGTTTATTTGTTTTCATTAATTTCCCAATATCTTACAAATGACAGCATAGTATTTTTTAAAACTTACTGATTCTCTGCAGTACTTATGGTGCATATTCATTCTCTTTAAAATTTGAAGATGTCTTGAAAAGGTAGTGTGTGACCTACTATATTATATATGCTGCTGGGGGAAATTCATAAAAACATAAATTTTACATAAGAAGAGACCTTAGAAATGAGCTCTGAGAGTCTGCTGTCCCTCTTTG
>NW_007069461.1:3514-4383 GCF_000164805.1 Carlito syrichta
CTTTTCATCTGTACCTGTAAATTTAGGATGGTGATGATGTTCAAGTCTGCAGAACAGTTGCAAAAAATTAGGTTTCCAAAATCATTTAAAGAGATTAGTACAGTGCCAGCATAACCATACATATATATTCTTTCTCTGTATTTGCCAAACAATGCTGCTAGAAATTAAAGCAGTATTTTTCTAGATATTCATTTTGAAGTTTGAGAATTCAAAATATCTTGGTAAGCACATTAAGATTTGTTTCTTCCACAGTTAAATTTTCTATGATGATTGAGTTATTATTGCTATGTACCTCTCTATGTCCGGCATTGCTACTACATGTTTTGTACATACATTACAATATGGGCTATTTATTACCCATGAAAACCCTGCAAAGTAGGGTTTACTAATCCATTGTACAGAGAGATGTTTGGTAAAGATCCACACTTTATTCATGCTCTAGTTTGATATACTACCTTCTGTAAAATCCCACTTTCTTCCCAGGAGCCTAGGTTATTTTTCTTTAAAAGCTTTTCTGGGTTATAGACTCATTGATACCTTGATTTTTGGTTTAAAACTTGGGTCTAAAACACATTTTCTCATAAAGTCAGCCCACTGTAGCTTCTTTCTCCCACTGATTATTACTAAATAATATGGACAAAATACCCCCTCCAAACCGTCCACTTCCAAAAAAAAATCCAGAAAATTACTCTGCAGAGTATGTAAAACAGCAGTCATCAAATTGAAGAGGGAAGTCAAAACTTGTAGAGCCATGTGATGAGTTGCTTTGGGTTTTATTTTCTTTCTTTCTCTCTTATCTTTAAATTGAGGGCAGGCCAAACCAAGAACCTTATAATGATTATGGTCAGCAACACCTGTCAGAAGACTAC
>NW_007069462.1:0-1445 GCF_000164805.1 Carlito syrichta
TTTTCTGACCAAAAAAACACCATGAGCCCCATGCCCCACCCTCCTTAATCACCTGATTTCACCCTGAGTGACTTTTTTTTGTTTGCCGGATGGAAAAAGCCCTCAAGGAGAAACATTTTGCCGATGTGGAAGAGATGAAACAAAAAAGGGCAGAAGCACTAAAAGGCATCAAAATTGATGAGTTCAAATCTGTTATGAGCAACGGAAAAAGCATCTCGATCAGTGGATTGCATCAAATAGCACACACTTTGAAGATGACTGAAGCTGAAACATGTAAGAACAGATACACAACTTTTTATAAATAAATTCTGGAGATTTTGTTGTTGATGTTCGCCTCTCGTATTTTCTTAAGAAAACCTTGGAAACACAGCAAGCCAACTTCTGCCGGAGGGATGGTTTGGCATTGGGTATGTTTCTGTGAATGCCTTCTTAACACCAAGCACTGAGAATGAGCAACACAGTCTCTGTACTTGAGAGTTCAGGGAACAGCGGAAAAAGCAGAAAATTCAATGAGAACACTACCAGGGCATGGCAGGTGCAATGACAGAGGTGTGCTCAACATGCTTTGGAGCCACAGAAGAAAGCAAACGGCCCCGAGTGCCACAGTCAGCCTCACATACGTACAAGATTAGGTCCTCAGTTATAGATTAATGGGACCTCCCCATCTGACACTATTTTCTGATTGCATTTTTAATCAAGGTTAAATTTATATATAGTGTCTGATGATGTAGCATAAGAATATGAATGTACTCAATGCCATAGAACTGTATACTTACAAATGGTTAACAAGACTGGGCATGGAGGCTTACACCTGTAATCCCAGCACTTTGGGAGTTCTAGGCGGGAGGATCACTTGAGTCCAGGAATTTAAGACCAGCCTAGGCAACATAGCAAGACCTCATCTCTACAGAAAATTTAAAAATTAGCCAGACATCGTGTGGCACATGACTGTAGTCCCAGTTTCTCAGGTGGCTGAGGTGGAAGGATCACCTGAGCCCAAGAGGTTGAGGCTATGGTGAGCCATGATCAGTCATTGTGATTGTCATGATTGTGCCATTGCACTCCAGCCTGGACAACAGAGTGAGACTCTGACTCAAAAAAAAATACAGAATGTTAACATGGTAAATTCTATATTATACATATTTTACCAAGATAATACAAGCCCAAAAAATTTTTTGATTTTCTACTACTCCCAAAAATATACGTACAATGAAAGACACAGAACTTAACTTCGCTGTGATATGAGTTTCAATAGATGTATTTACCCATGTAACCACCATCCAAAGCAAGACAGTGTCTTCCCATCATTGCCCAGGCCTCTTTCTAAGTTACTCCTCCTGACACCACGGATACTGAACTTCACACAGAGTATGTGTTCTTTTTCGTTTGACTTATTTTCCTGAAAATGTTTTTGAGATTCAACCACTGTTGAATGTATCATTATC
>NW_007069463.1:0-1423 GCF_000164805.1 Carlito syrichta
ATTTATTTCATTCACAGTATTCTTTATTACTGTTATCTCAGATATCAGCTCCTTCCTAGTTTCTTCTTGTGTCTCCTCAATTCTTTTTAGTCTCTCCATTATTGTTTTGATATCTACATTTGCATTTTGAGACCCTTCATTCTGGGGACTTTTCATTGTTTGTATTCCAAAGTCAATTTTCTCAGTGTCTGCTCTCCCAGGCGTCTGGGAGAGACCCATACTCTTCTTTTGGTTTTTCTTCATTTCTGTAGATTTTTCTCCCTTTACCCCTTTCCCTCCCCCTCTTCAATTCTGTTTTTGAGGGAAGGTGGGGTTGCTTTTATTTCTCTTCTGCAATGACCTGTTCTTCCTTATGAGGGTCTTCTGGTTTTGTTCACTTTTCCCTCTGCTTTACAGTCTGTCTATTCAGCAGTTTGCAGTCTTGGTCCCTAGATTTAAAAAGGGGGCATATAGAAGAGGAAAATAATGGAGGAAGGGGGGGTCAATAGGGAGTTAGAAAGAGAGAAGCGCGAGAGGGAAAACAGATATACATACCATCTATCAGGTGAGAACAAGACACAGGACTGGGAAGAGGTGAAGAAAGACACGTAAGAAAGAGTATTGATAGCTACATAGTACTAAAGAGTACTGAAGCAACACAGAGACAGGGCAATAAAATCGAGAAACAGTGTAAGTCAGAAGGTAAACAACAAACGTGATCTAAACCAACAGTTACAATGATAAAATCATAAGTCAAAATGAGCGAAAGAGAGAAGTGTGAGAGGGATAACAGATATACATACCAGCTATCAGGTGAAAAACAGTCACAGGATCGGGAAGAAGTGAAGAAAGACACGTAAGAAAGATTGCCTAAGGATTACTGATAGCTACACAGACACAGGTCAATAAAATCGAGAGACAGTGTAGGTCAGAAGGTCAACAACAGACGTGATCTAAACTAACAGTTACAATGATAAAATCATAAGTCAAAATAAGCGAAAGGGAGAAGTGCAAGAGGGAAAACAGATATACATACCAACTATCAGGTGAGAGAGAGACACAGGGCTGGGAAGAAGTGAAAAAAGACAGGTAAGAAAGATTCCCTGAAGAATACTGATAGCTAAACAGAGACAGGCCAAAAAAATCAAGAAACAGTATAAGTCAGAAGGTAAACACCAAACGTAATCTAGACCAACAGTTTCAATGATAAAATCATAGGTCAAAATAAGCGATCAGACTAGAGTCACTTCTGTGATCTCTGATTCCAGCCTCTCCCTTTTGTTTTTCATTGCAGCATAGGGGTGGGGCTTTGTCTCCTGTTTCACACTGTTGCCTTAGGAGCTGAGGTAAAGTCTGTTGCTAGGTGGGCGGGGCAATGGAAGTCTCTGCCTGGAGAATGGCAAGGCAGTTTAAGCAGGTCTGTTTTTCTCCGCTTGTCTGGGTC
>NW_007069463.1:2599-21552 GCF_000164805.1 Carlito syrichta
GGGAACTCACGTTCAGAGACTCTCACCAGTTCACCTATGCCGTCGCCATCTTGCCCCGTCTCTCTACCCACTTTTTAATGGGGCTGTTTGCTTTTTTCCTTTTGGCACATCTGAGTTCCTTGTAGATCCCACACATTAGGCCTTTGCCAGATATTCAAATATTATTTCCCATTCTGTTGGTTGTCTCCCGGTTCACTTGGCACTTAGGGTTCTGATCAGGAATTGGCTGCCAGTTCAATTTCCATAAGGGTGGGTTAAGACTTATTTATTTCATGATCTAGCATGTTATCTATCTTGATGAATGCTCTGGGTACATGAGAAGAATGTGTATGCTGCTCCTCTTGGGTGAAATGTTCTCTATATGTCTGTTAGGAATATCTGGTCTGTTACATTGTCTGTATCTGTTGTTTCCTTTTTGATATTCTGTCTGAATATTTTGTGGATTATTGTATCACTGTATATTCCTTCCTTTAAGTCTTCCAATGTTTGCTTTATATGTTTAGATGTTTATATATTGGATGCACATACTTATAATTATTAGGTGCATATATATTTATCATTAGCATATCTTCCCTTATATTGATTCCTCATTAATTTCTGTCATTTTTGTTTAAGTGATTTTCTATGGTAGTATGTTTCAATTTCTTTTATTGTTTGTGTATTGGTTGTAGATTTTTAAATTAAGGTCACCATGGGGCTTTTCAATAACATCTTGTAACCAAATATTTTGAACTGATTACAACACAACTCCAATTTTAAAAAAGGAAAAAAAAGCAAAGAGAATACTAAAAAAAACTCTACAGTTTAGCATGATCTCCCTTGCTTTTTGAATTTTTGCTGTTTTCATTTATAAATTTTTATGTTATCTACCTCTTAAAAGTTATTGTAGTTACATTTTTGATAGGTTTGTCTTTTAGTCTTCCTGTTAAAGACATGAGTGATTTACACAATGCAATTATAGTATTAGACTATTCTGTAACTGTGTGTGTATTTACTATTACCAATGAGTTGTATATCTTCAAGGGATTTCTTGCTGTTTTCAATCTAAAAAAAATGTCATTTTCTCTTAGATTGAAGATCTCACTTTAGCATTTCTTGTAGGACTGATCTGGTATTGACAAAATCCCAGATATCTGACTGAAAGTCATTATTTCTCCTACATATTTGAGGAATATTTTTACTGGATATAATATTTTAGAATGAAAAGGTTTTTGTTTTTTGGGTTTTTCTTCAGCACTTTTATATGACATCTAGTCTCTCCTGGCCTATAAGGCTTCTGGTAAGAAGCCTACTATCAGACATATTGAAGCTCCTTTTCATGGTATTTGCTTCTTTTCTTTTGCTGCTTTTAGGATCCTTTCTTTGTATTTGGCCTTTGAGAATTTAATTATTAAATGTCTTGTGATACTCTTATTTGGGTTGCGACTTCTTGGTGTTCTATAATCTCCTTATTGTGATCTTTCTCTAAGTTAGAAAATTTTCTGTTATTATGTCTTTAAATGTACATTCTACCTCAATCTCTCTCTCTCCTCTTATAGACCAATAGCTCTTACATTTGTCCTTTTGAGGCATTTAGTTATTTTTATTTTTTATTCTTTTTTCTTTGTGTGTGAAAATGGCCTGTCTTCAAGCACAATAATTCTTTCTTCTTCTTGATCAATCTTGCTGTTGATAGTCTCTGATTTTTTTTAGCTTGTCAGTTGAAATTATTATTTCCAGATTTCCATTTTGAAAATTGTTTCAATCGCTTTGTTAAATTTCTGTGATAGGATTCTAAATTCCTTCTCTGTCACCTTGAAATTCATTCAGTTTCCTCAAGAGAGCTATTTTGAATTATCTGTCTAAAAGGTCACATATCTCCGTCATTCAGGGATTGTTCATTGGTGACTTATTTAGTTTGTTTGGTGAGGTCATACTTTTCTGGATGTTCTTGATGCTTGTTGATATCCACCAATATCTGGGCATTGAAGAATTAGATATTTATTCCAATTTTAGCAGTGTGGACTTGTTTTTAGCTACCCTTCTTGAGAATGCTTTGTACATATTCAAAAGGAATTGAGTGTTGTGATCCAAGCCTGTGGTCATTGTAGCCATACCAGCACAAGGAACACTCCAAACAGCAATGCTGTCCTCTTACAGGTTTTTAGAGGTGCCACCTTGGTGGGCTTGGATAAAATTGAGAAGAATTTCCTGAATTACAAAGCAAATTTTCTCATTCTCTTTCCTTGCTTTTCTCTGATCAGAAGGAATCACTGTGCTGGGTTGCCCGGAGCTGGGGAGGGATAAAATGATCACTCCCATGGACACCACAAGTGGTACTGTGATGGGTCACACCTGAAGTCAGCATAATACTAAGTTTTCCCTAAGGTTATACAAACTAATATTTGACTACCACTGATGTTTATTCAAAGCCCAAGAACCCTTTAGTCAGTAGGTGGTAAATACTATCAGGACCCTGTCTGTTCCTTTAGGACAGTGGACTCTCTTCTGGCCCAGAGTTGGTCTAGAAATGTTGTTGGGAAGCTAAGGCCTGGAACTGGGATCTCCAGAACTCTGCTGGATGCTTTATTTTACTGTGGAAGGAGTCTCTCCCTGAGCTGTTCTGACGGGAGTTGAGGGAGGGGTGACATAATTACTCTTGGCCAGCAGAGTTGATGTGTTACTGGGCTATGTACAACCCCCGTCCACTACATTCAAGTCCAATACAGCACAAGGATTTGCCCAAGGACTGCAGGTCTTGTGACCTGACTGCCTCTCAAATTTATTTTGAACTCTAGGCCACTTTAGTCAGCCAGTAGTGGAGACAACCAGTTTTCTCCTGCCAGGGCTGATCTAAATGCTCTTTCCATGGACACCAGCAGAATGTTGCCATATGTTGAGTTTTGCTGTAGCAGGGCAGCACTGATTTCCAATGCAAAGTTTCACAAACACTGTCACTTTACTCTCTCTCTCCCAAGCACATAAACTTTTCTTCTGCATTGTGCTGCTGGGAGTTGGGGAAAAGGTGGTGTGGGCACTACAAGACTATCTTATCTACCCTCTTCAACACCTCTGTCTTTGCTATTATGCTAAAACCAGGTACTATGATAACTCATCTGACTTTTTGGATCTTATGAAGGTGCTTTCTTAGATGGATAGTTGTTCAATTTGGTTTTCCCTTCAGTGGGGCAATTGCTGGGTGAGGGGTTCTGTAGGGTTGTCTCACTCCCATAAATTGATCCTTTTATCATTATATAATGACTTTCTTAGTCTCTTGTTATTGTCTGTTTTAAAGTGATTTTCACTTAATATAAGAATAGCCACCACTGCTCTTTTTGGTTGTCATTTAAATAGACTATCTTTTTTCATTCTTATACTTTCAGTTTATGTATGTTCTTAAATCTAAAGTACATCTTTTGTACACAACATGCAGTTAGACCTTGGTAACAATTTAACTTCAATGTCATATATGACTCTATATTTTTACTTCCCTCCCATAAGTTATTGATGTCAATATTTACATCTTTTTTATATCATGTTGTATATTCATTAGTCAGTTATTTTTTTAATATTTGACTTTTAAAGTTTATGTTAGAAATGCAAGTAGCATATCATTTACAGCATTATATAACGTAATTGCAATATTCATATGCCACTATTACAATGTTACAGTATTCTCTATTTGTCTATATACAGATGATCTCTGACTTATAATGTTCTGATTTACTTTTTTTACTGTATGATGATGCAAAAGTGATACATATTTAGTATGCTTCTTGACTTATAATGGGGTTATGTTCCATTGTAAGTTGAAGATATTATAAGTTGCAAACAACTTTCAACTTATGATATTTTCAACTTGTAATAGGTTTTATCAAAATGTAAATTTCTCATAAGTCAAAGAATATCTGTATTTACCTTGACCAGTGAGTTTTATACTCTCATATCCTTTTATGTTTCTGTTTGACTTTCTTTTGTCTCAACTTAAGAAATTACCTTAGCATTTTGTTTAAAGCAGTTGTAGCACTGATAAACTCAGCTGTTGTTTGTCTGGAATATTCTTTATCTCTTCATCAGTTTTAAATGACAGTTTTGCTGGGTATAGTATTCTTGGTTGCCAATTTATTTTTTCACTTTGAATATATTATTCCACCCTCTCTATTCTGTACGGTTTCTGCAGAGAAACAAACTAACGTATTATAAGGGCTGTTTTGTATGTGAAAACTTTTTTTTCTTTTTTGGTCTTATAAGTCTTTATCTTTGATTTTTGACAATTTGGTTACAATGTATTTCTGTGTATATTTCTTTGGATTTAAACTGTTTTAAGTCCCTAAGATTTCTTTAATTGGTACATCCATTTCCATTGTCCCCCATTTGAAATGTTTTCCATCATTATTTTGAAATATAAACTTTCTATTTCTTTCTTTATCCTCCTTCATATTTTCTATATTGCATATATTGGTTTGTTAAATAGTATTCCATAAGTCTTGTAGGCTTTTTTTTTTTTTCACTTTTTTTAAAATTCTTTTTTGGTTTTTGCTTTTATGACTGAATAATTTCAAACAACTTGTGTTTAAATGTGCTGATTCATTATTCTGCTTAATAAAATCTGGTTTTCAAGGATTTTAGTCAATTTTTCAATTTAGTCATTATATTTTTTTAGTCTAGAATTTGGTTCGTTTTTACAGTTTCTATATCTTTGATTAGTTATTTGTGTTCTCATGTAACTCACTGAGACTCTCTAAGGTAATTACTTGAAATTGCTTGTCCATAAATCTCCATTTCTTTAATGTTGATACTGAGGTTTACTTTGTTCCTTTGATTAATTTGTATCTCCCCAATTCTTCTAGTTTTGGAGTACTATCTATGCATTTGAAATAACAGCCATTCCTCCCAGGTTACACAAAATGGTTTCAACAAGAAAATATCCTAACCAAAAAGACTGGTTAGACAATAAGCCTGGTTAGAGTTTCTGGTTGCTTCTACAACCTTTTCTGTGATTGTGTGTGTGTGTGTGTATTTTTAACCATTGTGTGTAGATTCTTAATTAAAGAGATTTACTGGTTCCTTATTTTTTTTTTTTTTTTTTGGTCAGGAGATTATAAACTTTTATCCCTCTGTGTCTTACTGCTGTATTATCAGCCAGAACACTGAAGTACACTCCACTCTCTTCTTCCTTCCCCATGGAGAAGTCTCAAATTCTTTCTTTCTCCCAATCTCACTGACCAGTACTTGGTGCAGCAGGTCACACAGTACTTTTTCTTTGTTCTTAGCTGCACACACCAAACTATAAGAATACTATCAACTCTCTGAGCGAAGTGAGACAGAAACCAGTTCCTCAGACCGTGCACCAAAAGACCAGGGACATAAGAAGCAGATTTCACTCCTCTCCCACCCTCCTGGTAGAAAAGCCTCAGGTTCTGTGTTTTCATTTTTTTTTTCTGTTTTTTGTCTTGCAGAACTGCACTGGCTTTCATAGACCACCACTTCCCCTTTTCTTTTGTTCCCAACTACCCAGGCATCTAAGCTACGCTGGTTCTGTCAGGAATCCAAGTGTAGTAAAACAGTAAATTATCTGTTCATCAGTGCACTGAAATGTTGTGACATTGGAGGCATGCTTCACTCTCTATTTTCCCAACAGATAAGTCATAAGCAATGATAACCTCCCTGCTAATTTTTACTGGCTTGGTTAAGGGACTGAAATGGGTAAAATGAAATTACTCGTCTTATTTATTTCAATGTGATTGTTCTCAGATTTGTGCTTATCTGAAATACTACAGCTGAATTATTAACTGAATTATCTCTATACATTAACAATTCCTAGAAAAAATGTAATTTTTTTGCTTTATTTATGGGTACTCTAAACAATTTTTTTAAATATTCTTATATTTATTTACTCAAATATTTATAATTTCAATGTTCCTTATTCCTTCTTGACAATAGGTTTTTAATATCTATACTTATTAATTTTATTCTGGAACAAGGATAATATATTTTTCAGGAACAAGAATAGACTATTAGTACTTACGATAATTTTGGTTTTTGTTGATCTTATTCTTCTGGCATTATGTGATGACAGTAAATTGTCACATTTTACATATGAGGGTCTGTATTACATAAGGAGAACCTAAAATTAAAAATCTCAAAGCCTATGTAGGAGTAAAAAGTTGTTAAGTTCACCTACTGAGGGAGAGAGAGGAATAATTTCTCTATCATTATTTGTAATCTTTTAGAATATAAACAATTGATTCTATAGTTCTGAGTTTCATTTCCCTTTGAAAAATAAGCACCTCACTTTGGAAAGGTAAATCTCTCACTAATTCTCTAAATATTAATTACATCCCAAAATTTGTCCTTTAAGCTAGGTTGCAGAGTTGTTGTTTTGTTTTTTTTTCTTTTTCTATCTTTCTTTCTTTTATTTTATTTTATTTTAACTCAGAAAGCTCTAGACATGGTAACATGTAAAGATATTAATTTCCTGACTCCTGTCTTTTGGAATTTTTAACTTATATAATTTTCCTTTACCCTAACAACATTCCCTTAGTATTTCAAGTAGTACAAGTTTGTTGGTGACAAATTCCATTAATCTTCTATCGTATAAAGACATTTATTTTGCCTTTAATCTTGAAGAGTATTTTCAGTAGAAATATAATCCTAAATTGGCAATTTTATTATTTTTCATCTTTATTAAAGTGATGTTGTATGGCCTTCATGCTTTTTTTTATATGTAGCTTTTTTAAAAACATTTATTTATTATTTTTCTCTTTTAACTTTTTTATTTTTATTTTAAAGGTGTGGGGTATAATTCAGGGTTTTTGTTGCTGTTTTGTTTTTTGCTGAGGATTGTTTTGGCTATTCATGGTCACTTATATTTCCATATGAATTCCTGTACTGTTATTTCCAGGACTGAGAAGAATGCTGCTGACAATTTAATGGGCACTGTGTTAAATCTGTAGATTGCCTTGGGTAGGATGGACATCTTAACAATGATGATTTTTCCAGTCCATGAGTATGGAATATTTTTCCATTAGTTTGTACCATCTTTGATTTCTTTGGTCAGTGTTTTGTAGTTTTTGTTGTAAAGGTCTTTCACACCTCTGAATAGGAAGATGCCAAGGTATTTGATTTTGTTCTGTGGCAATTGTGAATTTTTATTTGAGTTTCTGTTGGTTTATTGTTAGTGTATAGAAATGTGACTGTCTTTTGCACATTGATTTTATACCCTGAGACTTTGCTAAAGTCCTTTATCAGTGCAAGGAGGTTTTTGACAGATCCTTTTGGATTTTTGAGGTATAGCATCATGTCATCTGCAAAGAAGCATAATTAGACTTCCTCTTTTACTATTTGGATATCCCAATCTCCTTCTTTTGTCTGACTGCTCTAATTAGGACTTTCAAAACTATGTTGGAAAGGGAGACTGAGAGTGGTCATCTTTGTCTCATTCCAGTTTTCAGGGGAAATGGTTCTAATTTCTGTCTGTTTAGTGGTATGCTGGCTATGGGTTTCTCATAGGTGGCTCTTAATATATTTTGAGGTATGTTCCATCTATGCCTAGATGTTTGAATGAGAGGGAAAACAGATGTACCAACTATAAAATAGAAATAAACACAAAGAAAGAAAAGATTTTTAAAAATCTAAAACATACAATCATATAAACACACAAACTGACAAAAACCCTCCTATTGATGTACTGTCCCTCAAAAATACACACACAAACAGAAGATCTAAAAAAAAATAGTAACAAAATAACAGAAACAAAGCAAGTAAGAACACATTCAAAAACAGAAAGAAAGAGAAAAAAACAAACAAAAAACAAACAAAATGAGCAAAACAAGCAAAAAAACTTGCTCTGAGGTCATTCCTTTGAAGTCCAACTTCCTTTCAGCTCTGGTCTCCAGCCCCTTCCCTCTGCTCCCAGTGCAGGCTGATAGGGCTGCTTTCAGCATGGGTCAGATGTCCCAGGGACTACTGTGGAGGAGGGTGGATCAGATCTGGAATCACCTGGTTTGTTGCCTGTCAAGTCTCCCACTCAGATCTGACATGTCTGTGACTGACCCAGCGAGAGGGAGAGGCTTATGCCTCTCTGAGTTTGATGAGATTACCTCTAGGTTCCAGGTTGGAGGCTGGGTGGAGCTGGGTGGGGCAAAACAGGTCTCTGCCAGGTCCCAGGACAGAGAAAATGACTCCAGTTGGTGTTTCCTCTCTGGTAGGGCTCCTCTCTAGCTCGCTGTGATCTTTTCTCTCTATGGATGGGATCCAGGGCTCCAGCTGCTTTGCTGTCACAGGTGATGGTATGGACCAGGTCCCAGGATATGAAAATCAGCTGTATTATGCAGGCTTTTCTCAGGAGTGTCCCAAGAACACCAGCTGATTCTGCATGCCAGCGGCTCTAATCTCAGGGTTGTGAGGGCTTGCAGAGGGCTCATCTCCAGAGGAAAGCCCTGGGTGCATAAACCTGAGTCTTCCCTTGGATGGACTTTCACTAACCCACCAGCACACATTCACTCATGCAGAGAGTCTTTATGGACACTTGCTTTTGCGGAGATGCACATAGTCTGAACAGTCTTGTCTCCATCTTACTGGAAATCCCTGGCCTCCATGCTTTCTGATGAAGTCAGCAGTCATTTTACTCATAGTTTTATTGTTGTTTTGTTTTTCTTTTGTTATATTGTTATTTCTTGGTCTGCTTACAAGATGCTCCCTTTGAATTTTATTTCAGGAATTTGATGTTCCTAGGCATAATTTTGTTCATATTTATCGTGCTTAATAATATTGCTGAGAGTCTTCAATTTGTAGGCAATCTAAGACAATCTTTTTAGTCTTTAAGAAATTTTGGTCATCTTTTTTTTCAAAATTTTAAAAGCTTTAATCTTTATGTATTTTCTTGCTAAATCTCCAGCTAGAAATGTATACAATTACTTCATGCAGTTCCTCAAACAGATACTTGTTGTTCTGTCCATCTTTTTTTCATTGTTTTCTCATCTTCTTTACTATTTCTTTTTTCTGTTTTCTTCATTCTTCTGTTAAAACCATTCATTAAAGTTTTATTTTCCCATTATGTGTTGACATTATGTAATTTGGGGGGTTTTTGGTTGTTTTCTTGTTCTTTCTACTTCTCTTCTATATGATCATCTTTTTAAAAATATTATTTGGACATAATTATCATACCTCCTTTAAACTCTTGGTATACTAATTTCAACATTGATTTATATCTCATAGATTTATATTGACTGCCTTCTTTTCTTAGAATGGGCCATATTTTTATGGTTTATTTTATATAAAATAATTTTGGATTTTACCTGATGCCTGGTGAATATTATGTAAAGACTTTTTAAGATTAATTTTTATAATTGTTGGTCTTTTTAGTGTTAGTAGGCAAGTAACTTGGTTGAACTCGAATTGAAATCATGGATTTTTGCATGATAGTTGCATCTGTTTAATTTTATATTTTTCAATTTCATATTTCTGGGCTACTTTGAATATATATAGTTCAGGAGTCATTCATAGATTTGACCGAACTAAGAAATAAAATTTGAAACTCTCTTTCTCTAGTCTCTCATTTCCAGGATTCTCTCATCATGTTCAGCAGTTCTGGTTACATTAAACTCTGTCCTCAGATATATTATGCTAGAAATTCTGTTGATTTTATTCATGTGTTTTAATTTTCTTGAAGAGTGCCAGCTAGGAGCATCATTCAAAATAAAAATCATATTAAAAGTACTCATCTTGGGCACTTTGTTAAAAAAATTTAAGTCAAATTAAATTTAACAGAGTTTAATTGAATAATGTTGATTCATGAATCATCTTCAGCCTTCTGAAACAGAGTAGGCTCAGAGACTCTAACACAGCCATGCAGTGGAAGAAATTTTATGAACAGAGAAAGAAACATAATGTACAGAAAATAGAAGTGAGGTACAGAAACAGCTGGATTGGTTACAGCTCAGCATTTGCCTTGCTAAAACCAGTTTGAATAGTTGACTACACTTGATTGCCATAGCTTGATGATCGATGCAAAATTAAATTATAGTCTGTTTATACATCTACTTTGGTTACCATGAAAGATTACAGAGAAAATTCTAGGTTGAACCCAACATATGCAAGGAGATATCTTTGGGCTAAACTTAATTTAACAATTTCCCACTTATGGTCCTCCTCTCAATTTTGAGAGATAAACCAAAAGTTAGGCATTAATGTCACTTTGTCACCATTATAAAAATACTTATTTAGTTTCAAATCCTACTAGGAAAGAGCAGAACAATGGGTTTTATAAAGTATAAAAAAAGAATTTCAGGCAATTATTTTGTAATGATTGATTAGAGGGGATATCCTTGTGTGTGAATATCTTGTTTACAGGAGAAAAACAAAACCTTGCCTGTTTTAGGACCTATCTGCCTTCTTAAAGTTTCAGTTTGCTTCCATATGACCCCACAATTCCCCTACTGGGAATATACCTGGAAGAACTTAGGTCACTCTATGAAAAAGATACTTGCACATGTATGTTTATTGCAGCATTGATCACAATAGCAAGAACATGGAACCAACCGTGCTGCCCATCAAAATACGACTGAATAAAAAAATGAAGTATGTATACACAACAGAATACTACACAGCCATAAAGAAGAACAAGATCATGAACTTTGCAGCAACCTGGATGGAATTAGAGTCTATAATGCTGAGGGATCTCTCACAGAAACAAAGAGTTGAGTATCACGTGTTCTCACTCATAAGTGGACCTTGAACACCTACCATATTACTATAAGAAAGGGATTGAAAGTGACTGGACACTGCAGGGAGGGGGTTGGAGGGTGGAGAGATGGGATTGACAGTAGTCTATATCTGCCTGGGGAAGGGGGGCCACACCTCATTGATAAGGGTAACTGCATGGTGAATATTTGTATACCTGACCCTGAATTGTACCCCACAATTTTAAATAAAAATTAAAAGGGAAAAAAACCATATAATTCAATACATAACATTTGACTGTGTGTAGACTATAAAGAGAACATGCATGTTAAAATTGTCTAGGTTCAATGTATGTCCTAATTGTCTAGGTTCCCTGAAATGAATCCTGATAAAGCTCAAGTATGTATATGCTAAAAAAAATAGTTTCAGTTTGATTATGCTACATTTAGCATAAGTGACTCCATTTTGGTTAGTTTTGGTTTGTTGGGATCCAGTGGATGAGCTCACCCCAAAGCAATATCCTCCCATAATTTTGTTGAAAAATTACCCCTTTTGATCATATTCTCACTTATGCAAGAGTGTGATCAAAACCTAGGGCCTTAATGCCATTCTCAGTTACCATCAATTTGTGTTTCTGATTTCAGAATGTCATTTACAGGTTACAGTGTCCTCATGGTCACACATTTCTTTGAGTTTTTGTCATTCAGTTGAAGAGAGACGATTCAGATGGCTGCATGAAAACATTTAAAACTTTTGAGAGGAGCCGTGCTTGGTGGCTCAGCCTGTAATTCCGCACCTTTGGGAGGCTTAGGTGAGTGGATTGCCTGAGCCCACAGCTGTGAGACCCGCCTGGGCAGCGAGACCTCATCTCTACAGTAAATCAAAAAATCATCCGGGCGTGGTAGTGCATGCCTGTAATTCCGGCTACTCAGAAGGCTGAGGCGGAAGGATCGCCAGAGCCCAGCAGATGAGGCTGCGGTGACCAGGAGCGGCCACTGTACTCCAGTCTGGGCGACCAAGTAAGACTCCAACTCAAAAAAAAAAAAAACAACTTTTGAGAGGGTATGGTGCACCAGACAGACTACTAATATCACTATCAGAAGGACAACATCAAGAGTTTGGGGTATGCTTTTTAGCTAGTTGTGTCTTCATGTAGCAAACAGTAAAATCAAGTAGATCAAAAAAATGAGCTAAATAAAGACTCCTCTTACTTTAACTAAACCACCTTTTTATTAACCCTCTACAACTGAATCTCTGTAATACTTTATATGTTTGTTCATGTGCAACTAGAAGTGTCAGCAACTACACAGATACTTTTCTGTTTAGCTAGTAAGTAATCTAGAGCAATTCTATTATTTAGCATAACTTTTGCCAGGTAGTTTAAAGTCTGTTATGAAACCATAGCCTTTGCAGTAGGATTGGTTAGAGACCCCATTATGAGGGATCAATCTTTAAACAATGTATCATTTACTCCAAACCATGAAAAAGAGACCTAAAAGAGACACATATCTAGAAGAGTGCAGACTTCTTGGCAATGGTTTCTTCAACCTATGATGTAGGTGAAAGGGTTGACCAATGTTCTGGTTTTGACTGATTATGAAGCAACGAAAATATTATTAAAATTTCCCACTTACATTGGCCCTTCATCTTCCATCTTTCAAGATGTCTATGCATAAAGATGACTGTGAAATCATCTCCAAATAAAAATATATACTACAAACACCCATAAGAGAAAGCTCATTTTCAGTCATTTTGTGCATGGAAGTATAAGCAAGGAAAAATTGAGAGATAAGAGTCTCATGATAGCAAAAGTCTTGATCCATGACTTGAGAAAAAGCTGTCCATGCCCGGGATGCTGCCTGCTTCTGAGGAAGAACTTTTGTGGCTAGCTTTACCTTAGGGTCTCCAATTGTGAGTTTATAAACCCAAGGTTTACATTTTTGCTGAAGTGTGAATGGCAAACTCTGTCTTTCTCTGATGAGGTTCTCAAAAGACCCAATCTTCAGGTTCTAACTTTTGGAAGGTTTAATTGTTCTAAGCCAGTGGAACATAGAAAGCTTTCTTCACTGGTGAAAATATACTTTGGCATAATGCATTAAAGGCTTACAGCATTCAGTCATATGAAAATTTAATAGTAGAAGGTATATGAAGTTTTATTGTTAGGCACTTAGGCTTTTCAGTGACTATTTCATAAGGGGTCAACTTGTGGATCTAATTCTCATCAACCTGAAATATCTTTTACCAAGACAATCCAGTCAATTCTGTTAGATTTATGTAATGCTATTGTTTCTGTAATACCTTATTTAACAGTTTTTCAACTTGTTCAGTGAAACGAGTACCTCTAACATTGGAGATTTTTCCAGGAATGTTCCAGAAGAAAACACAATTTCTAATAGTTTTTGAGGTACTGCTATATCATCAACATTTTGGTATGGTAATCTATACATTTAGAAAGCATTCACTGAAAATATGAATTGAATAATATCCCTTTATGGATGCTTAAATTGCCCATCAGACAGCAGTAATGTATGTGATATTTTGATCATCTTGCCAGGAATATGGGTTTGACAAACTAAATATTGATCACAAAAAATTTTAGCAATTTAGAGCAGTCAGCATATCTGTATATATATGTATTTAATTTGGATAGTTTTATGTCTTCCATGATGAGTCATGGAATGCAGTTTTTGGTAATAGAAACCTTTAAGGAACCAGGAATAATCAGCAGGCCACTCAGGCTCTTCATGAGACTATGCTTACAATTGGATTTGTATCCTCTTAAACACCAGTTTTGTTTCTCCACTTTAGGTGCATAACATAGTTTATTAAAAGGTTACCATAGGTTATTTGACCTGAACCGTGGAGTTCACTCAAGTTGTACATCTAAATAATTTCAATATTGAAGATTTAGTTTAAAAATATGGCAAAGTATTTTTTGGTATTTAAATAATTTTTGTCCTGTTTGGCTTAGCAGTTTTATAAATCAGTCAGTCTCTTCATTAGAGTTCTAGGAATTCTTACCCAGACAGAATATCATGATGTTAAACTCATCAGAAACTTTTATTTAAAAATGCTTGTCAGATTCTTTTCTAATTTTTTTGTAAACCTCCTTGAAGATACAATACTCTAAAATTTTGCTTGCTTGTGAAGTTTTCAGAAACTGCATTAGAATTAAGCATTTAACTGTGGAAACAACTTAAACTAGTCATAGTTTAAAAACACAATTGACAAAGAAATTTGTTTATTTCTGTGGTCTACAATAATGTAACACAATAACCATAATTATTAATGATAGTATATACCCATGCAAGAGACTGAGACTCTGACTTAGAAATAAATAAATAAATAAAATGTTTGTTCCAAAAAGAAAACTGAATTTTACCTTTTTATTAATGTATTATCAATACTAAAATTATTTTGAATAAAACCTTAGAAATAAATCCATACAATCTCAGTTTTAGACCACACCAGTTTTTCATACATTTTCATAATCTCTTAGAAATTTTAAAAATTCTGCTTTTGACTTGCTGTATTTTAGTTTTATTAATCTTTTTATGTCCTCAATTTGTTGGCAAAAAGATGCCAAACTGCAAAATATTCTAAAGTCGATTTATTCTTGAGTCAAACTTGAAGACATAAGCCCACATACACCCATCCAGAGGTCCTGAGAATGTGTGTCCACTGTGGCTATATGCTGACTTGGTTATATACACTTTAGAAAGGCAGAAATTACAAGAAACTATGAATCAATACATATAATATTTTCATTGGTTTGGCCCAGGAAGAAGGGATATTTCCAAGGGGAGACTTGCAGGTCATAGGCAGATTCAAAGATTTCTTGACTGGCAATTTGCAGTTCTTTTCTAAGGAATTTGGGAAATTAGTAGAGGAGATGCTTTGTTAAAAAAAGGGAGTAGAAAACTCCAGGTTTGTTGACATGTAGCTGAAGTTAAGATGCTTTGCTGAGACAAAGGATGGAAAGACTATAGGTGTGTTGGTATGTAGATGAAGACCTATGTGTGACAGGCTTCAAAGAGGATAGATAAATGTCTTACAAGTTTCTCTGGGAGTTTTGGTATCCAAAAGGTATGACTTTTCAGGTCCATAAAATAATTTGAGTTTGTTATCTGTTTGTTATGTGATGTTATGCAAAAGTCAGGTTGGAAAAAATAGAGTACTAAAACTCTGCTTGGTGAGTCCTTATCAGGCAGTGACTCTTAGCAATTTGGGTAAGAAAAAAAGTTCAGGTTTAGTTCCCAAATTTGAAGCAACCTTTAAATAACTTCAAACTAGGAAAAAATTAATTTTTTAACAAACGCATATTTTCAGGCTCTTATAAATTTCCTCACTAAAAGCTTATCTTGCTTTTGTTCAAATATGCTATATACAGACTTATTTATCTTATATCTAATAATTGTAATTACTTATATTATGATAATATTAACTTAGTACCCTAATTTCCAGTGAAAATTCTAGGAAATAATTTTAATCCTTTTTGTTAAATCAATATTTGTAGATTAAAACCATGTCTTAATTTTTTAGAAATATCTGTCCTTAAATTTTTGTTTATCAACAGATATATACTTAGTCTTTCTGTATCACATAAACAAAGATAACAAAGTATATAAACTTAAACTTGAAAAGGTTTAGTCTTTTTGCCTCAGCATAACCATTAGAAAGCATTCAGACATTCTACTGCAAAACAAGCAGCAGCCTATCCCATTCCCCTTGGCAAATTTCCTTCAGATGCAAGACCAGGGCAGCCCAACCATTCATGGGTTAGCATAATAGTCTCTAGTAAGCTTTTAGGTTCCTTGTCATGGCTGAAGATCAAAGATCACCCTTTGGCTGGTGCAAAGGGAAGACTTTAGGACAATTGGAGTAAGAATGGGCAGAAGAGTAACTGCAGATTACTGATCCCAGCTCAGATCTGAGTCTGTTTTTTAAAATGTTAGGGTTTCCTTTCTATCACAATGCTGGTTTTCCAGATTGGCATTCCTGCACAGGCTGCTTCTTTGCTTCTTGTTCTCCTGGTGCTGGCACAAATTGAATACTAACTCTTTGGGTGTGTGCTAAGGTCCCTATCACTGGAAGTGTTCAAGCAGAGCTCAAATAACCTGTGTAGGATGCAATATTGGTGAAAGAAAGAGTGTACTTCATTGAAAGAAATTCTCTCCTCTCTGAAATAATGACTACTTGTTACTGCAGAATCACAGAGTTACAAATAAATACCTTGCAAAAGATTAGATGACGCTAAAAGGCGTTGGATAAATACAGCTATCTCTGAGATTTTAGCCTAAAGGGGTTAGAAGAAAGATATGGCAATTCTCAGAAAACAAAGAGGAAGAAATAACATGAGAAAGCTAGTGATTTCAATCTTGACACACTAAGATCAAGGAAAAAGGCAGATAATCAATTAAAAACTTTGACCTGAATCGTAGGTCTGTCTTCAGATTTTAAACTTTGGAGTCAAAATTAATAAGTATCATAGATTAATACTGGGTATATTTAATCAGAATAATTGAGTCTAGAAGAATAAAAGAAAGAAAAAGATGAAGAATGGCTTGAGAAATGGCATTTGGCACAGCAAAGAAGGAAAAAGTCTAACTGTTGGCCAAGAAAGATATCACAAGAATACAATCTTTTCTGGAGATTAAAGGGTTAGATAGCTGCAAGAAGGTGCAGGTGGTAAGGAAACAAGAGAAAGTAGTGAAATAAAGGGAGCTGTTTTGGGTTTTTCTTCTCCATGGGAACAAAAAATACATACTATTTACTGGAAAATTACTGTATACTATATACCAAACGTTTTGCTAAGAACTTTAAAAGCATCTTATTTAATTTTCTTAACAATACAATGTACCTATGATCTAAACTATCAAAACCTCAAAAATACAGTGATGTAAATAATACAGAATTTTATTTATCTCTCATTGAGGGACACAGGAGACTCAAAAAAAAAAGCTATACTTACTGTAAAAGAAGCGTTCACTGTATTTTATATATCCCTGCCTCATGTTCACTATATTTTATGAATTCTTAGTATTTTAAATCCTATCTCAGACCCCGTAGGACTAGGCATATTCCTTTGCCTGGTAGTGACCATCATTGTAAAGTTATACAATGTGTTAAGCAGTATGTGTACTTAGAACTCTTGTTAAGCTCTGTTTGTCCCAATTGCCATGCTGACTTCTGCTTCTGCAATTGAATGTAAATGTTAAACAAACAAGCCCCTCCCGAACATTCCTTTGTTTAGAACAGCAGACTTGGTGGCACTAGCCACCCTCTCAGTGGGCTCTGCTGGGCTCTGCGTTGTTTCAAACCTCCTGCCTGCTTGCTCAAGTTAATTTACACGCAGTGCTTATCTGACATCCTACTCTGCCCATTTAGCAGTTCCCCATCAATCACAGGCAGCTGACCTAGAGCCTGTGCAAACCAGAAATAAACCTACCAATCCCAAGTGCCCTTGTACCCATTAGGAGAACTTACCCAATCATGTAAAAACAAGATTCAAGTTCTTTCCCCTCCCTCTGTAATTGTGCATAAAAACTGCTAGCTATACTGAATCGGGGCTCTCATTCTCAAGCGGCTGTGACGGCTTCAGTTTGTGAGCCCAGACTCGAGCCTGAATAAAGACCCTCGTGTGTTTGCATCAGAGCTGGCTCTTTGTGGTCTCTTGAATTGAAAATCTTGGGTTTAATATTTGGAGGCCCCAGCGAGATTTGAGAGACCTCCTAGACCCCGGCCCAGAGGGTCCCAATGCCAGTGGGTGAGTGCACTATTGTTTGTCTGTCTGCTTGTCTGTTAGCATGCTTCTTGTAGGATATCCTTCCTGTAAGGTTGGAAGAAGGTGTGAGCTGACACGCTCTGGGGCCGCCCGACTGGGGATCTTGGGAGACGTCTCTTGACCCCATCTGGAGAACAGGGTGGAAGCTGTTCTCACCTGTGAGGGAGCCCAGGTGCTGGAAAGCACAGGCTCAAAGGGAGCCCAGGCACTGGGAAGCACAGGCTCAAAGGAGGTCCAGGTGCGAGAGGCACGGACTCAGTAGCTCCCAGACACATTGGTGGGCCAGCAAGAGGGGGTGCTCTGGTATGCCCCCATTCGGAGGATAGTGCTATCCTCATATCTGAGGGTAGCCCAGCACCAAGAGGCACGGACTTACCTTCAGATTGGTTTCATTTCTGTCTCTGCGGCCGTAGGAAATCATACTTTTGCGTTTGTGTGTGTTACTGTGGATGGAAAACATGGGACAGAGACTGACTAATCCTCTACCTCTTGACTGATCATTTCTTGCTGATAATCTGAGTGTAATTTTGCAAAAAAAATAGCCACCAAAGGGCACTTTCTCACTAAGTTTTGCTTTGCAGGTTAAGCATATTGTCTTCCTGTTCTCCATCATGGCCACCCGAATCAGGTGCCTTACATCCTCGTATGGCAGAATGTAACTGATAACCCCCACTGTGGGCCAAATCCTTTATTCCACCCAAAGGGGGCCAACTCTCAGAGTCCTGGTCTTGCAGGAAACAAAGCCCGGCTGGGGCAGCCAAGGCACAGTGTGGTGACCCTTGGCCCCGCCCCCTGCAAGCAGGGTGGAGCGTGGGAGCCATGGTCTGCAGCCTGCACGAGAGTGGCCTCGGGGCCCGCTGCACCCTGCCTGCCAAGGCCCTGGGGGTCTGCACACGGGACCTACCCTGCTCTCCGGCAGAGGAAAAACTGAGAACAAAGAGGATTAATGAGCATGAGCAAATCAGTGGAAAAACTTTCAAAGTGAGTATAAAAGCTTACAGATTCTAAATACTGTGGAAAATTTCTGCTAATAACTGTAGTTCTATCATTTCATTTAAAAGTATACCCTATAATCCTTAGCCAATATATAATATAAACAATAATTAATTGCAAGCATTCAAGGCAAATTCAGTAAACAAAATAAGAAAGGTTTTCACCTCCTTTGCCCTCTCTCACCCCCCACGTCCCCATTTGTACTTGGAAAGCCATTTCAAGTTTCCACATGGCTTGGTGGGTCTCTTCTCAGAGGGGTGGCTGGGATGGGGGGGAATGTTTGAAAATTCTTCTTTGTTGTTTTCTTATAATAAATTTCTCTCAAGTTATATCTAAACTGGGATCATGTAAATGAATCCTGCTGGCTAACTACAAGAAAAGGTGTTAATAAACAGGCTAACTAAGGTGCTTTTTGAATGCCTTTTGTATAGCTTTGGATTTCTCTAAAAGTCCAAGTTGGATCCTATCTAAGCCCTTCCACTGCACATAAACTTATTGCTTTGGTTAGAGCTCG
>NW_007069464.1:0-585 GCF_000164805.1 Carlito syrichta
ATGACTGCATAGTATTGCATCGTGGATATGAACCACATTTTTTTAATTCAGTCCTCTTTTGATGGGCATCATGGTTGTTTCCAGGTTCTTGCTATTGTGAACAATGCTGCGATAAACATACGTGTGCAGGTATCTTTTTTATACAGTGATTTGTGTTCTTCAGGGTATATTCCCAGTAGGGGGATTGCAGGGTCATATGGAAGGTCAAATTTTAAAACTTTTATGAATCACCACACTGCTTTCCACAGAGGTTGCACTAGTTTACACTCCCACCAACAGTGTAGAAGTGTTCCCTTTTAACCACACCCTCTCCAGCAGCTGATATTTTTTGAGTTGTTGATAATTGCCATTCTGACTGGAGTTAGGTGGTATCTCAATGGGGTTTTGATTTGCATCTCCCTGATGATTATGGAGGTTGAGCATTTCTTCATGTGTTTGTTGTCTGCTCGAATGTCTTCTTTTGTGAAGTGTCTGGTCATATATTTTGCCCATTTTATAATGGGATTGTTTGTTTTCTTCTTTTCAGTACATTTCACTTCCTTGTATATCCAGGATGTTAAGCCTTTGTCAGACCTATAGTTGGCA
>NW_007069465.1:0-680 GCF_000164805.1 Carlito syrichta
CTCTTGCTTATTTGACCTGTTCTTTAATGCAAAAAAGTCTTTATATTTACCTACATACATTTTCAGTGCTCTTCATTCAGTTGTGTAGCTCCGGGTTTCCATATGGTATAATTTGCTCTGTCTGAAGGACTAGCTTCAACATATTTTTTGATTGATGGCAATAAAGTTTTTGTGAGTTATATGTCTGAAAATGTCTTTGTCTTCATGTTTGAAACATATTTTCTCTGAGCATAGTGTTATATATGGAGAGTTTTTTTTTCTTGAGTGCCATAAAAATATGTTAATTTAATTTCTTCTGGCTTGCATTATTTCCAGTGAGAGTTCTGCTGTCATCATTATTTTTGTTCCTCTTAATGTATTGTGTCTTTTTTCTTTCACTGCTTTTGAAATTTTCTCTTTGTCACTGGTTTTAAGCAATTTGCTTATGATGTAGCTTGATGTTTATTTCATGTTTTTGTGTTGAGCATCTTGGATTTTTGGATTTATAATTTTTATTAAATTTGAAAAAATTTAGTCACTTATTCAAATAGTTTTTCGGTTCCCTCTTTTACTCCTTTCCTTTGAGGACTTCAGTTACATATATATTAGACCACTTGAAATGTACTATAATTCACTGAAGTGAAGCTGTTCTCATTTTTTAGTTTTTTTTTTCCCATGTGCTATATTTTGGGTAGTTTTTA
>NW_007069466.1:0-4299 GCF_000164805.1 Carlito syrichta
CTATTTTCTAAACCTATATCTATAAATTTCTAAAGGTTTTATCAAGAGAACCTGTGACTTGTATTAAGGCTCCTCAATGTGTCTCAAAGCCAAACTTCAATTGTGATAAAGTAAAAGACCATAAGCCATGGGGAATGGGAACAATAGACTCCTCAGTTAGCTGTGTACGTTCCGGTCTCAGAGTTTTCTGTTAGAGCCAACTGGAGCTTTTCTTGGTAGTTTGTGACAAATGGAAAAGGAGGGAGGGAATGGGCCAACAGCTCTCAAGCACATCCTAGCAGTCTCAGGATCTACGGCCCTTCCTGATCCCTGATGCTCAGTGGGCCTCCGTGGCTGGCCCCAACATCTCCCCCTTTTTTTATTTTTAGCACGAAATCATGAAATTCCATACTGAGTTGAGATATACTTTTTTTTAACACTCTAAAAATGATTGGAAGTAGGCACAGCAATAAAAGAATCACTGCTCCACAATTTCCCACATTAATGAATATAGACATTAACAATTTTTGATCAATGAGTGAAAATTGTTAAATCTAGAACTGGCCAATTTAGTAGGCTGTGATTGCTTTTCAGCAATTGTCATGTCTTGAACTTTTTTATGTAATTTAGTAAGGTCCATGCTCAAGTCTGAATTATTCCAAATTTCAAGAATATAAGTTTTAATTTTGTCAATGTGTGGACAGATGTATTTACCTCTAAAGGAGTGAGGCATTTACCTCAGAGTTTAAACATTTAAACTCAGAGTAACATCGAAGAGCCAACTCAATTTTTAAAGTCACAAGTTTTTGTCCTATAGTTAGAACCGCTTTTTCCAAAGCATTAACTTTGCTCTCTAGCTTGTGATAAATAATCTCTTGGAGCCAGGCTCGGTGGCTCAGCCTGTAATTCCATGCCTTTGGGAGGCTGAGGTGAGAGGATTGCCTGATCCCGTGGGTTCAAGACCCACCTAGGCAGCGAGACCTCATCTCAACAATAAATCAAAAAAATTAGCCAGGCATGGTAGCGCGCGCCTGTAATTCCAGCTACTTGGAAGGCTGAGGCGGAAGGATCACCAGAGCCCAGCAGGTTGAGGCTGCGGTGGCCAGGAACGGCCACTGCGCTCTAGTCTGGGCAACAGAGTGAGACTCCAACTCAAAAAACAAAACAAACAAACAAACAAAAATAATCTCTTGGGTACCTAAGGCTATAGAAACATTCTTAGATAACTGATTAGAGAAGGTAGCTGTGTGAACTTTCTAAGCTAAAGCCACAGCTGAAACAGTTATCAAAGTATCAATAGCTATTAGGGTTGTAATTCCCAAGACTACAGCAGGCAAAAACCTTTTTTGCCTTTTTTTCAGAAGAGAACTGACTTTATACAACGTTTGTAAACCATATTCATCATACCAGCAATATGACAGTTGTACTGGAAATATTAAATAGGGAGGTTGTTTTAAGATTACAAATCCCTTATAAAAGGCATCAGTTAAACAATAGTTAAAAGACATTCCACACAAGGCACCTTATAAACATTATTGTGATAGTCAATTGTGACAGTTTGATATTTATTTCATACAAGAAAAACATAAAGGAATTGTAAGCAGGCTCTTATTTTATAGGTATGAAATAACAATCTGTTTATTTCTGATAGCAGTTGTTATAGTTTTTTACTAGGTATAAATAGCCTTTTATAGATTCATAAACACATCCTCTCCACTCTGGATACCCAGTGTCTCATTGGATGGGTAACCAGTCTTTCTTGGTATTGTTAAGAGATCAGATGGGTATGTTAGATGAGGGCGGAGTTTTTGTGACACGATGGAGGAGGTTATCGTTTCTCCTGCTTTTTCAACCATATATTCCATTTGTTCTCATGCTGGTAGTCGTGAAATGTGAGCACTGAAGACATTACGTCTGGTAGTTTGTTGTCTTGTACAGGACAGCTCAAAGTTATTATCTCCTTGGGTAAATCATACTGAAGTGGCTCAGCAAGCAGTGGGTGTTTCTGAAGCAATGAGAAGGTTTCTCCTCCTGGTGACTAGCAGACATGTTGTTATGTCTAGTGTGTTTTTGAATCGGTAGTATCCTTGCCACTCATTTTGGTCACCAGGTGAATGCAGGCATGTCAGATAAATCGATCAGGAATCCAAATAGGAATAGATTTGTTTGTCAATATATGCAAGCATATTCCCTTCCACTGGTTAGCAATATGTCAGGCCCTCTCCATTGGCCTGTAAGGAGATCCTGCCATTTTACCATAGGTTTAACTTTTCCTTCTGGGTTCCAGTGTCTAGTCATTGCTGAGTTGCTCAAAGAATTTAAATTTAAATGATTTATAACTAATAAAGCATGATTTAAAATATGGTGAGGAGAGTTATGCTTAAACTGCCCCTCTATTAATTTATTTATTTGATTTTTAAAAGTTTGTTGGTCTCTTTCAGCTATGACTTGACTTTGTGGATTGTAAGGAATTCCTGTGGAATGAGAAATATTAAATTGGGAGCAAAACTGTTGGAAAGATTTAGATATATATGCAGGACCATTATCAGTTTTCAGTTATTTTGGTATACCTAGCTGTGAGAAACAAAGGAATACATGTTGTATCACGTCCTTGTAGGTTTTTCCAGTTTTTGTTGAAGTTAAAATAACATGAGAAAATGTATCTGCAGTAACATGTAAATAAGAAAATTTCCCAAAGCTGGGAAAGTGAGTTATATCCATTTTTCATAGCACATTTGGTTTTAGTCCTCAGGGGAGGATTTTGCTTTATAAATTGTAATAGTGGATTTGTGGGTAAATAAAACAAAACTTGTCCCCTATAATCAGTTAGGGCTATCTGTCATTCGTCACTTGTTTGAAACAAAGTCTGAAATTGAAATTTATTATAAGGAAAAATTATATTGTGTATATTATGTCTAAATAGTTTAACGCTTTTTTGTCTTCCCTTGGTTATAAATAAAGCTATTAAATAGGGATAGGAAGCCAGTTTTTTAGAGGTTACTGGTAAATGGAGTTGTTTCATTGGTTTTATTGCAACAGACATTCTGTGGGAGTATGGAGAGTGACCAGAATAATTAAGTCCCAAGATAGGCGGTAATCAATTTTCTTAACTTTTTGAGACTCAATAGCCTTTTCCATAAGGGACAAGCCTCCTTTGGCCTCTGATATGAGAATTCTATTTAGAATTGGGAGAAGAATTTCCCTGTAAAATATTGAATTTAGGTTTTAAATTTGATGTGGTAATATGTAAGTAAGGTCTAATCCAATTAATATCTCCTGACAGTTTTAGGAAAGCATTTAATGTTATCAAGTGATCTTTTCATAACTGTAAAAGTTGATAACTCACTGTTTGTGTGTTTAACACATGGCCAAGATATGTGAAAGGAGGATTGGTTTGAATTTTTTCAGGAGAAATTTGTTTTTTTTTTGAGTCTCACTCTGTTGCCCAGACTGGAGTGCAGTGGCTGTTCCCGGCCATCGCAGCCTCAACCCACTGGGCTCTGGTGATCCTTCTGCCTCAGCCTTCTGAGGAGCCAGAATTACAGGCACGTGCTACCATGCCCGGCTGATTTTTGATTTATTGTAGAGATGAGGTCTCGCTGCCCAGGTGGGTCCTGGACCTGTGGGCTCAGACAATCCACTCACTTCAGCCTCCCAAAGGCATGGGATTACAGGCTGAGCCACTGAGCCCAACCCAGGAGAAATTTTTAAACTGCAATCATTGAGAGCAGTCACAGTTTTATTAAGAATTTCATGTAAAAAGGGCATGATTCTTGTGAGCCTGCAAAGTGTCATCTATATAATGGATTAAGTAGAGATTAGGATATTGGCTTCTAATACCTTGTAAGGCTGTATTCCACATACTTTTGGCACAAGGTAGGCTGGTTTTTTATACCTTGTGGCAGGACTTCCCATTGAAATATTTAAAATAGTTGCTTTAAATTCTCAGAGAGTAAACTGAATGTAAATTGTTTACAATCCTTTGGGCTTAAAGGTATAGTAAAGAAACAATCCTGCAAATCAATAACTATAATATTAAAGTTAATGGGTATAGCAATTCAGGTTATATCACTCTCATGGCTTCCATAGTAGCGTTAATAGCTCTTAAATCCTGTAAAAGTCTCCATATAACAGATTTTTTTTTAAATAGGAGTATTTTAAGGGCTTGTGGTTGCCATTCAGGGGTCAAGTAGAAGGCTCTATATGACCAGCCTCTAATTATTGTTAAATTAGTTTTTGGTTGTCTTAAGCTTTTTCAAGGGTATGAGCCATTGTTCCACCCAAACCGGTTTCCTGGCTTTTCAGGTAATAGGCTCTTGG
>NW_007069467.1:0-1093 GCF_000164805.1 Carlito syrichta
GTGGTTTATGGCACCACCAATTATAATAGTAACATCAAAGACCACTGATCACAGATCACCCTAACAGATATAATACTTTTAAAGACTGAAATATTGTGAGAATTACCAAAACGCAAGCACAGATTTTTGTAAAAATGTGCCAAAAGACTTTTCCTACACAGGGTTGTTACAACCTTCAAATTGTGAAAAATGCAGTACCTGCAAAGCACAATAAAATGAAAGATGTCCATATATATTTTTTGATTTGCCTTTAGTATCTCTTTTATATTTGTAATATGAACTCTGAATTTTTCAGTGTTCCTATAAATTGGATAGGAATAATCCCATTACAATTCTAAAGGACAGTTTATTAAATCTTAAACTTTTCAGATATTTTAACCACTATGTTCAGATCATGCAACTCTCTTGTTTTCTTATTTTCTCTCATCGTTATTGTCTAACTCGATAGTTCCTTGAATTAACCATTGTATTCTAATTTCACAGCCTTTTCCTATTTTCTTTCTGTATTGGCATAGGCCAATAAGCCAATTACCTCAATCTCTAAGTGAATCATCATTCATGCCAGACATTCAGGCAGCAGAAATATAATTATAGCCCCACTCAGGGGATTTTCAGTCAAACGTCAGATGAATTCTTAGGGCTAACTCACCATATAAATAATGGAATAAATCTAGCATAACACACACCAAAACACATTAGAGGATAAATTTAAGGAGGGCATGAATTATTGATTCCTGTTAATCCGGGTCAACAAGAAAAAAAGGACTCACCCATAGCCTGTTCTCAATTCCTGTTTGCATGAATAAATATATTTCCTCAACCCCCCACTGCCTTAGTGGGCTTCCCTCCATAAAATCCTTCAGTGATTCCCCATTCTAATCTTTAACTTAACCTGACCTGTGCACTTATTAAATCCCCAGTCTCACTGGTCATTGTGCTCACTTCTCTAATGACACTTGAGTTTTATTGACTTAATTGCAATTCTCTGAATCTACCCTGCTTGCTCCCATTGCTACTTTTTGCTCAAGCTGTTTGCTCTGCCTGAGCTAACCTTGGTGTTCATTTTTGGCTGCTTAACTCTTTTTTCTTTTCC
>NW_007069468.1:0-1574 GCF_000164805.1 Carlito syrichta
CGACTTTGGATTGCTGATGGTATGATTTCAGTCTGAATCTGAAGCACTGAGAACCAGGAGAGCTTGTTATGTTAGTTGTGCTTTGAGTCTGAGACCTTAAGCAGGAGACCAGTGTGTCAGCTCAAAAACAGTCTGGTAAAGACTGCAAAACCTCTCTTCTCATGTCTTTTTTTTTCTATTCAGGCCTTTACTGGATTAAACGAGGTTCACCTACCTTGGGGAGCATGACTCTGCTTTACCTGGTCTACAGATTCAAAAGTAAATTCCATCCAGAAATAGCCATACAGGCACACCCAGAATAATGTTTAATCAAATGTCTGGACACTTTGTGGCCCAGTTGAAATGACACCTAAAATTAGCCATCACAAGTGGTGAGAAAGTAGAGGAAATTATTAACACTAATACACACCAGAAAACTGTTCTAGATTTTAAAAGACTTCTAATTACCTATAAATAGAAAGAAGAAGGAATGTGTTAAAGATCTTGAGAGAAAGATGATAGGCCTCAATATCTGAAGTGTTATAGCTCTTCATAAATTTCATGAGCCTTCATTTGTGAATATATTTCTGCAAGAGGGAAGAATTCACCAGATTTTAAGAGAACTTGTCTTAAAGTACACAATATATATTTATTTGCACTTATCGCTAAGCTCTCATTTCAAACAGATATAAAAATAAATCAAGGTAAGCCAATTCACTCAGACTAGTTTATACATCTCTACATGAAATAATTACAGGTTTTAGGCCCAACTGGACTTTTAATATTAATGTGCATGTTGGAGTGCCTTAGATTATCGAAAATAAAATGAACAGTTCCTTAGGTGGTACTCTTTATTGTCATATTTGCAGTTAATTTACTTCACAGTTCAGCTACTCCAAACTGAAGAGCAGTCATGTTTTCGTATTCAGAGCTTTTAACTTGTGGAATATGGATGGACTTCAGCTGGGTCCTAGAGCTGTCTTGAAATTGAACACATAATGTTGAATGCAGGTGCGTTTCTCTAAGAAAGAGTTCCATGACTGTCCTCAGGATCTCAAACTGCTCTTTAGTTTCCTTGTTGAGATGGTCATTACCTGCAACAACAAACTGACTTTAAAAAGCAGCAATTTAGTACATCTTTGATTTGCTGAAAATGACCTTGTCATACAGCTGTGGCTTAAAAATTATACTTATCTATATTTATTCTACACCACACTTTTGTTCCAGAATTTATTTTAAAAACCAAAACAAGCCAGGCTCAGTGGCTCAGCCTGTAATCCTGCGCCTTTGGGAGGCTGAGGTGAGTGAATTGCCTGAGCCCACAGTTTCGAGACCCGCCTGGGCAGCGAGACCTCATCTCTACAATAAATAAAAAAATCAGCCAGGCGTGGTAGCACATGCCTGTGATTCCGGCTACTTGGAAGGCTGAGGCAGAAGGATCGCCGGAGCCCAGCAGGTAGAGGCTGCGGTGGCCGGGAGCGGCCACTGCACTCCAGGCTGGGTGACCGAGTGAGACTCCAACTCAAAAAAAAAAAAACAGTCATACAATTCCTGTGGTAGATGACTTGAGATTATTTGATTTGGGAATATGTGAA
>NW_007069468.1:3288-4519 GCF_000164805.1 Carlito syrichta
TTTGCTACTATGCCTATGGGAATCTTGGTTTGTTTGCTACTAAGACACTAGATGGTAACTTTTAAAAGATATGTACGTGAAAGAATTTTCTTTGTCTTGCCCCTTCATGAATGGTATAAAAGCTCTGTGTTAACTAACATTAGATTGTCATCTGTTCAAGAGGCAGGTGTCTGTGTATATGAACTTCGTCTGTCACCTATCCATCTCTCCTTCAGGATATCTCATGACCCTTGAGGGGCGGGTCCCCGCAATATTGTAGTCAAATAAATTCTATTTTATCAAACTATTTAGATATCTCTAAAGTGTTTATTGTTTACCAAATTTCAGTACTCTTATTCATTCAAAATTATCGCCTCTCCATATTTTGCTTTCATACACTAGTGTTTGCATTTTTGTATCTATGGAGCTTGGGAAGAGAAACTTGAGGATGTGGGGGTTGGAAATGTTTCTAGTAGGCTTTTATTCATTTGTTCCAAGCCTGAGGCATGAAGACGCTCAGGCAGAGTATGGTTGAAGAAAAAGCAGAGACTTGGGAGCTGGAAACCTGCAGTTAAGTCCCATTTATGGAGTCTACTTGTAGGACTTCTGACATTTCATTCACTGTCTTTGCACCCTGTTTCTTCATCTTTCAAATGTGAATATTATGTTTTATGTTTTACACTGAATTATAAGGGTGTCAAATGTGATTAGCTAAAAATGATTTGTAACCCATAAATCAGTATATGAATATCCCCTATGAATGCATGTAAAAAATATTTTAAGCTGTCCCCCCTTATTTTCCACCCTATTTTCTATCCCCTCACTGTCCTATCATTTCAGACTCTGTCACAATCTAGAAATTAAACTGCAGAGTATATTTTAGACTTTTTGTTCCTTTTTGATATTGGTTTGAAAATGAGATTATATTATTTATTTATATGGAAGAATTGCATGGATGACTTATCCTTATAGGAGTGTGAATGGTGAATGGTGAATCAGACCATTGTTTACAGGTTTTCCAGAAGCATCTGGTGCTTTGACCTTGGCAATGGTGCCTGATGAAGAGGAGGAGCAGGACCAAGAGAAGTTGCAGCGGTCAGAGATAAACAGATCTCTTCCTGGCTGTGACAAAGGTTCAAATGTTGCAACATTATTATTATTGTTATTTAGTCGAAGTCTCACTCAGTCGCCCAGGCTGGAGTGCAGTGGCATGCTCACAGTCACCCCAGTATCGACTGCCTCAGTCTTTTCA
>NW_007069469.1:0-1383 GCF_000164805.1 Carlito syrichta
GATCACACGTTTTGGCTCCCACAAATAAATGAGAACACTTTATTTTTGTCCTTTTTTCTGCTTTATTTCACTTAAGATAATGGTCAAGAGAGTTCCATCCATGTTGCTGCAAATTACATCATTTTATTTTTGCATGGCCAAGTGACATTCCATTGTGTATATATACCATATTTTCTTTACCCATTTATTCGCTGATGGACACAGGTTGATTCTATAGCTTTGCTTTTGTGAATAGGGCTGCAACAAACATGTGAGTGCAGGTATTTCTTTGATGTTTTATCTATTTTCCTTCAGGTAGATATCCTGTAGTAGAATTACTAAATTGATTGGTAATTCTGTTTTTAGTTTTTTAAGAATGTTTCACACTGTTTTTCCATAGAAATGACAGTACATTTCTAACAATATTCCTACCAACAGTGTATATGAGTTCCCTTTTCTCTGCATCTTCAAAAATCTGTTACTTTTTGTCTTTTTAATAATAGACATTCAAACTAGGGAAAGAAGATATCTCACTGTGTTTTTGATTTGCATTTCCTTGATGGTGAGAAATATTGAGCAGTTTTTCATATACTTGTGGGTGGTAATTTGCATGTGTCTGTTCATGTCTTTGGTCATTTTTTAATTTTTAATTTTTTTTTTTTTTGAGAAAGCAGGATTTATTGAGAGGACAGAAAGCTCCCACAGTGGAAGGAGACCCAAAGGGGGGGGGTGACACTTTGCCCATTTTTTAATGAATTATTTTTTGTTTGTTATTTAGGTTTTTTTCTTCTGTTGGGTTATTTGAATTTTTTGTATATTCTGGATATCATTCTCCTGTTGCACAGAAATTTTGCAAATATTTTCTCCCATTGAACAATTTTTCTCTTCACTTAGTTGATCATTTTTTTCCACTGCGCTGAAGCTTTTCAGTTTAAGTCTCATTTGTTAAGTTTCGGTTTTGTTGCCTACGCTTTTGAGGTCTTATACATTCTTTGCCTAGACCATGTCCAGCAGAGGTTTTCCTACATTTTCTTCTAGCATTTTTATAGTTTCAGGTCATACATTTAAATCTTTAATCCATTTTGAGTTGATTTTTATGTATGGTGAGAAATGGGGTCCAGTTTCATCCTTCTGTATATGACTGTCTTTTCTTTCCAGCACCATTTATTCGAGAGGGTGTTCTTTATTCATTTTCCCTACTCATATTTTTTACAGAAGCGTAAGAGAGAGTATCCATGTCTTACCACCTTATTAAACTGCTCATGGGCAGTAGAATATTGCAACAAGGAGCTTCTCATGAGTCCATTCATGTAGGAAATAATGCAGGAGGTGTGCCTCTACTATTTATTTGTTTCTTTTAGGAGTGAGAACGAGAAAATATATCATGTGTAAGACTGAGATGAA
>NW_007069470.1:0-831 GCF_000164805.1 Carlito syrichta
ATCTGACTGGTGTCTGAATAAAAAGAGGACATCTGGACTCACAGAAAGATACCACGGACATCCATGTGCAGAGGGCAGGCCATGTGAGGACATAACAAGAAGGCAGCTGGGTGGTCTGCAAGTCAAGGAGAGAGACCACAGAAGGAATCAACAATGCCAACACCTTGGTCTTGGGCTTTGAGCCTCCAGAACTGTTAGACAACAAATTTCTGTTGTTGAAGCCCCTCCTTTCTGCCCATGGTACTTGTCTGCAGCAATGCTAATAGATGGAGACAGACGGGCAGAAGTCTGTTGACCTCTTCTGAACTTGACTCTGCCATCAGCAGCATTTGAGAAAAACAAAGGAGACAGGAAAGGGAGCCCCTTCTTCCCCAAAGCTCCACAGGAACGTGTGTCTCCCCTAGAGCATTTTGGTTGACATACCCATAGCCGCTGTGGAAATGTAAATTTTCTCTGTGCAGGAGATTAAACTCACATAGCTCTGTCCACTAAGAAGCATCGTAGGTCACATGAGAAGTCATGATTCACCTGCCAGTCACTCAGCTTATTTCTAAGAGAGTGGACCACAGGTCCCACAGATTCCCATTGGCGGGAAGAGAACTTCAGAATGGAAAAGGTGGCACTGGGGTTCCATCTGAGCATCCTGCTATTATCATGGGGACATTGAGGGTGGGCTCTGATGTGCATGGGCATGGGAGTAGACCTAAATAAATGCAGAGGACACAGAAGGGCAGCTTCCCGATCTGGGAATGCTGCCTAAGTTGTCCTCCTTGGACATGAGTGGGTCACATAATTATGGGCCCACCTTCCCCATGAAAAGTGTGTTGGGGA
>NW_007069471.1:0-1046 GCF_000164805.1 Carlito syrichta
CCCCAAAAGCAAAAGAAAGACAAAAAAAAAAAAGAAAAAACCAAGTGGAAGAACAATAACTCAATAAGAACTCCATGATAGGGATGAACTCTCACATTTCAATAATTAGTCTGAATGTGAATGAACTAAACGCACCACTGAAAAGACATAGAATGACAAAATGGATAAAATATCACCAGGCAATAATATACTGCCTTCAAGAGACCCATCTCACTAGAAAGGACATACACAGACTCAAAGTAAGAGGATGGGAAACAAATTTTCAGGCGAATGGAACACAAAAGAAAGGAGGAGTCGCGATCCTAATTTCAGACAAAATACCATTTAAGCTATCAAAAATTAAAAAAGATACAGAGGGCCACTACATAATGATAAAAGGTTCACTCCATCAACAAGAAATATCTATCCTAAACATATATGCACCCAACATAGGCGCACCAACATTCATAAAGCAACTTCTAGGAAAACTAAAGAAAGACATTGACTCTAACACCATAATAACTGGGGACTTTAATACACCACTCACAACCTTAGACAGATCATCAGGACAAAAAATCAGCAAGGAGATCCGGAACCTCAATGAGACTCTGGACCAAATGGACTTAATTGATACCTATAGAACACTCCATCCAAAGACCACAGAATACACATTCTACTCATCACCACATGGAACATATTCTAAGATCGACCACATAATTGGACACAAATCAAGTATAAGTAAATTTAAAAGGACTGAAATTCTGCCATGCACCCTTTCGGACCACAGTGGAATAAAAATAAACATTGACACCAACAAAGTCCCTCCAAAACCCACAAAGACATGGACACTAAATAGCATGATGCTAAATAACTCCTGGGTCAATGATGACATCAAAATAGAGATCAAAAGATACCTGGAAACAAATGAAAATAAAGAAACATCTTACCAAAATCTCTGGGATGCCTTAAAAGCTGTAATAAGAGGGGAATTTATATCCCTACAAACACACATGAGGAAAATGGAAAGAACAGAAATTGACAACCTAACAAGCCATCTAAAGAAGCTG
>NW_007069472.1:0-1288 GCF_000164805.1 Carlito syrichta
CCCTTATTTAGTGAGTAAAATCGTCCACACAGACTAATTTCTTATTTCTTTTTCTTGTTATTTCTTTTCCTATTTGTTAACTTTTAAAAAATACTGTGGCCTGAATTTTTATGATTTGATATGTATAAGAAAAATGTGACTGTGATCCAACTATACTACATATATTCTTGTTTTACCCCCCAAATTAAGCATACAGTGATGCAGCAAACAGATGTGATATTTCTAGAGAAATCAGACTCTGAGATTACAGCCTAGTCATCCAATGAAAAGATTTTCTTCCTGTGGTTTGAGCAGGGTTGTGTGTGTGGGATGGAGAAGGACTGAAGAGGAAGAACTAGAAATACCTTACCACTGAATGAATTAGAAGAATCTCAAAACATTTGTGTAGAAGAATTACTACTTGAATCTTAAAGACATTATAATACACACAACATAGTCTTAAACTACTTTAAATTTCACATCTGCTTCTTCATTTGTGTAATGTATAATTTATTATCAAATATACTCTATAATGAAGACTACTGTGCAATGTATAAATTATTCACAGAAAGCAAGTTAGGAACATTCAAAAGTGATGACTTTTTGCAGGTCACAGAAGAACGTTGTGGTATATTAAATCAATAATTTTACTAGATGTGGCCTGTGACTCCTGTTTGAAAAGAACTGCTGTATCTTACAAAACTGTTGGTATATTTCTAGTAAATTACTTATGCATTAATATAGCCTGATTGAATGTCACAAATCATAAATCCTAATATGGAATATGTTTGAAAGCTGTATCTCTCATGGAATTTTTTTTTAAGAGAAGCCTTTTCCTAATCTTTAAAGTCTGTGATAGGAGTTAGAATGCAGACCACTATTACTCTCAGTATTGACTTTATGACCACAATTACTGTTTCTTTCTTTTGTTCAAAACCTTGATCTTGGTGAAAATAGTTAGCTATCCTGACATTCCTTTCATTATCCTATACATGGCTTGTAAATAAGCATAAGTACTTCATTTAGTTTATCTGTCTTAAATGATAAGCTTTTAATAATGCTTCATTATATGTGAATTGATTTTGTGTTAAATTTCTTAATACTAAAAAATAAAATTCATCTGAATCTAGTAATCTGTGGTTTGTAAACCATTTTAATGACTCCATAAGTCAGCTTAGTAGGATATGAGTTTCTATATCTGTCATCGTACTGACTGCTTAGATTCATTCATTTGATTTTGCTGGTGAAGAAGGAGTCACCTTCAATTCTCAGCACACTGTGTGCTGTGTTCTCCATAAGATTGTGATCG
>NW_007069473.1:0-869 GCF_000164805.1 Carlito syrichta
GTAAAAGTAGCGTTTAGTTCACTGTATTTCATATATCCCCACCTCATGTTACTATATATTTTGTGTATTCCTACCTCATGTATTTTATGAAATTTTAGTACTTTAAATCCTACCTCAGACCCCGTAGAATTAGGCATATGTCGAGTTTTAAGCAGTGTTTGTATTTAGAACTCTTGGGTTAAGCATTGTCAGTCCCAAGCTAACAGACTAACTTGTGCTTTTACAACGGGATGTAAATGATAAAGCGATAAGCCCCTTTCAGACATTCCTACAAGGTGGCAGCAGACTCAGAGGCGCCAGCTGCTCTCTATCACCGGTTTATCCCAGTGATAATTTAAACACAGTGGCTATGTAAACCTGCAGGGAACAAAGACTTTTATAAAAGTAACCGCCTTGCTATAATAAAGCTTGTGATATTTTATAAATTCCCAGAATTAGTATATGATTTTCTACCCCACATTCACTGTATGGGTTTGTAGCATTCATATTTAAAATGTTGTTAAGTTTGACTTTTGCTGTCCCATAATGACCATGTTATGTTATGTAAATGTTAAGCAAACAAGCTTTCCTAAGCATACCTTGGGATGGAAACTTAAAGGGCTAATGTAATCCTTTGCCTGCCAGCTCAGGTTACTTCATACACAGGGACTGTATGGACCTAACTTATCTAACATTCCACTCGGCCCATTACGTGAGTTTCTGTCAATCACGGGCAGCACCCACCAATACCAAGTGTTCCCGTACCCATTAGGAGAAATTACCCAATCATGTATAATCAAGTTTGGAGTTCTTTCCCCTCCCTCTGTAATTGTGCATAAAAACTGGTTGCCATTATCAATCGGGGCTCTCATCCCTGAAGCTGCTGCTTC
>NW_007069474.1:0-822 GCF_000164805.1 Carlito syrichta
GTCATCCGAAAATGCAAGTGAAAACGACCTTGAGGAGTCACCAATTTTCAGTCAGGATGGCTATCATCAATCATTCCCCAAACGACAGATGCTGGCGTGGAAATGACACAAAGGGAACACTTCTACACTGCTCGTGGGAGTGTAAACTCGGACCAGCTCTGTGGATAAGCATTTGGTGATTCCTAAACGATCTAAAAATCGACCCTGCCATCCTCCTACTAGGAACGTACCAGGAAGAACGAAATCCCTCTCTCCAAGAGATATTTGCACATGTATGTTTATCGCCACATTGTTCGCAGTAGCAAGAACATGGAGCCAACCATCCTGCCCATCTAAAGAGGACTGGATTCAACATATGTGGTACGTAGGAACAATGCCATATTATGCAGTCACAACGAGAACAAACTCACGAAGTTCACGGAAACCTGGATGGAGTTAGAGTCTATACTACTGGGTGACCTTTCACGGAAGCAGAAACTGAGTATCACATGTACTCACTCATAATTGGACCTTGCACAAGCATCATAATAACGACAACAAAAAAGATTTTCAGAGTTGGGAAATGCAGGGGAGGGGGAGGGCCAGGACTTGCAGTAGTTGGTTTGTGCCTGGGGTGCCGGGACGTTCGGGGACAGGCCTGAACAACAAGGGTTCCTGTAAAATGAATATTAATATATTTCACCTGAATTGTACCCTACCTCTTTCAAATTACAAATTCAGAAGCAAAAGTTTACACCAGAACCCTGAATCCAGAGCCAGTCATTAGAAAGAACTTCTTGTTGCTGTAGCCTTAATCACTTTTTTCCACACCGAAATGAAAAC
>NW_007069475.1:0-756 GCF_000164805.1 Carlito syrichta
GGGTCAAGGATATTAAGTTGCATCTGTTTTAGAACCTCCTAACCGTGCCAATGCTACTGTGTTGTTCTGGGTACTTCCTATTTAACAGTATTTCCTTTGGGGATGGGCTTTCGTGGCTGGCACTCTCCTGTGGGAGGGACCAGTGGACACTGGCCCGAGTCCAAGCAGCATAAAGCAACAGGCAAAACTCTTTCCATTGAGCTGTGTTTCCATGGTTGGTGGTCCACCCATGACTGCAGAGGCTGTCTTTCCAAGGGGCTATGCGATTGTTGATGCCATCGGCCCCCCTGCTTTTGAGGCCGAACAAGGACAGGACTCTGCTTCGCTCGTGTATTTAACCACCAGATTTTGCAGCGACGGTCCATCTAGAGTCACTCTACAGAACACAACCTTTAAAAACTTACTAAATAGGCAATGTTTCACCATTAATCTCGCTTTGGACAATAGATGCCAGTCCGCTGTTCATCCACATACGAACAAGACACAGAGAGCGGCCGATTGCAACCCTTGCTTCATGATAATAATAAAAACCCCAGTCAGACACAGAAGCTCATGACTGTGATCCCAGCATTTTGGGATGCAGTGGCAGGAGGATACGTTGAGCCCGGAAGTTTGTCGGGAAACTTCATCGTTATGAAAAATACAAAAAACCCTGGAGTATGGTGGCGTGTGTCGTTAGTCCCAGCAACTCAGAAGGCTGAAGTGAGAGGACCGCTTGAGCCCGATTGTTCAAGTCTGCGATGCACTCTACCCGGG
>NW_007069476.1:0-848 GCF_000164805.1 Carlito syrichta
AAGAAAGAATCCAACAATGACCTATGTTCCGTGCTTGATAAACCATGTTATTTTGGAATAGACTATTCACCAAGTGTGTAATGAGACTTAACCTGCTATAGACTATTTACACTCAAGTATCCAAAAGTAGAGGTAGAATCTAAGAGTCAGTTCACAATATTGGTTAATCTTACTTGGCTCACAATCAGAGATTGGGTACATAAACAATAGCTTTTCTTATGTAGTTCCACCATCAATTTACATTTGCCTAATTGGGACAATATCTTTTCTTTTCCTTAATAACAGAAACAGGTCTTTCTGTGAAGTAACTGAGTACACATGGTTTTTTAATCAGCTGGTTCCAAAACTTCTTATTAAGCACTACTTCAAAGAAAAAAACAAATTATGTTTTGGTCTGATTGCTTATATAGGCATTTCCAAATAGGAAAAAAATCCTTAGAATGAAAATACTTTGAAAATATATTAATTACTTTAGACATAAAGAGTATCCTTGAAAATAAATGCTGATATGAATGTGATTCAAATATAATATATTTAAAATGGAAAGGAAAAATATAATACACCTGGATAGAATTATGCAAATGGCATGGGTAAAATTTTCTCCTAGGGATAATTTCAGCATGTTCTCTAAATCCATTTTTTCATAAAAGAAAAAGTTGAGATAATCTTTTTAGATTTCCTTAAACTGATGCAGAGTTTATTCTTAGACTAACAAATTAATAAAGCAAGTATTTTTAAAGAATTAGCATATGTTGCTCTTTATGATTATGAACGGCCTCTGCTTAGTTTTGGTAATCAAGCATGTTTATTACTAGAGTCATTTGACAGTGCTCTCAAATAAGTCACCG
>NW_007069477.1:0-781 GCF_000164805.1 Carlito syrichta
CTGGTCTCAAACCCCTGAACTCAGGCCATCTTCTCACTTCAGTCCCCCAAAGTACAGGGATTACAGGTGTTAGCCACTACGCCTGGCCACAAAAACACATTGTAATTTCATAATAGAGTTACAAAGTGGTAATGTGCTTATACACAGGAGGAAGTAGCTCACTTTGCCAGTGGAAAAAAAAGAACAATATTTTGCATACATTTATATACACATACCATGCAGATACTGCAATGACAGCAACAACCACTAGCTAACTATTTGTCAGGCATCACCATGAGAATACTCACAACCATCTTATAAGGACACCGGTGTTATTAGCCCCATTGTCCAGAGGAGGAAGTGGAAACGGAGGCACAGAGAGGTGAAGATGACCGGTCTGAGATCACAGACTAGTACAAGTGAGAGTCACGGTATAAGTGCCCGCAACATCCCACAATCATTACCTCAAATCAGGAGGCGTGGAGGGAAAGAGAAATGACATTGTTTCTGAAGAACCAAAAGCAGCCAGTACAGGGCTGAGCAGGCCATGGGAACACAGCAGGCCCCGTCTTCACACCCCATCATGACCACCATGAGCCGGAACACTTGACCCTGCCCTGCACCAACCTCATTCAGTGATGCTCAGTTGTCAAAAGCCCAGACCCCCCTGTAGACCAGCTAAGTTTCATCTCTGGAGTAGAATGGGGGGGGGGTTGCTGATAGTCTTTGCAATTCCCCAGGGACTGTGACATGCAGGCAAGGTTGGGCACTCCTAGGGTGGCTTGTTTATAGGGGACAGAAC
>NW_007069478.1:0-740 GCF_000164805.1 Carlito syrichta
CTTTTGTGTTTTCCTATGTGGCCTTTATCAGGTGAAGGAGGTTTTCTTCTATTCTGAGTTACATTTTAGTGTTTGTATCATGAATCAGTGTGAATTTTTCTCAAATCTCTTCGACCTCAATAAAGAAGGTTGTATGTGGCTCCTTTTATACTGCTAGTGCGGAATTCCCTTTGATTGAGTTTTGTTGAAATGACATTTACGTTTTGTACGTTGTGCTACACATGTTTCCCAGAAATCAATCCCACTTGGCATGGTTTCTAATTGAATTCATTTTACTATACGTGGCTGAGGATTGGTGTCCGAAATGCTGATGAATGCCTTCCAATGAATAATTGAAGAAAAAGCCTAGAGATTCCACACCTGCACCAACAGTATGGGAGCTCGATGGACATCCACTCGGAGAACAATCCTAGCCCATGATAGCTGCTGCTTTCCAAAAGTTCCTGAAAGTCTCTGGAAGTTGTCCCAATTTAGGCATCCAAGCCACCAGACAGGTTTGGTCCGAGAGAGCATTGAGAGTAGGTGGCACATGGCCATGACCTATCCCCACCCCGAGCTGTACATGCCGAAAGGTCTGCTTGGTTGAGTGTGGCCGAGAAGATGATGCTGTGTCTTCCCTCCGCTCCCAGACCGGAGAGTCAGTGTCTTCTTCCTTCCAGCTCTGAGTCATGGAGGCTCCGTTCCTGGCAAGTGAGTCCGAGAGGCTGGGGCTTCCTTCCCCCATCTGTTGCCCACTCACA
>NW_007069479.1:0-785 GCF_000164805.1 Carlito syrichta
AGTTGCTTCCCAGAAAGGAATGAGTGTGTACCGGCTTAGGCAGCAAGTGTATGATCCCAAATACTACGCTGCTCCAACAGAACCTGTCATTCACAATGGAAGCCAAAGAATGGGAACAAATGGGTCAGAAATCAGTGATAGCGATTATCAGACAGAATACCCAGATAAATATCATGGTGACCTGTGGAGAGCGCGGCCTGAGCCAAGATGGCGCCCGGGACCTCTGCCAAGTGCCATGATTAGGCGCATGATATACCGCCGGGCCCTCCTTCACTGCGCACCGCGCAAGTGCAACGCTGCAGAGCCTATGAACTGCTGACACGCTGGTACGGGACTTGTGGGTGGAGACCAAGGGATATAAGTACGGGACAACGGGGAAGAAGAAGAAGAGAAGAAGCTAGAAGAAGAAAGAAGAAGCAGCTGGCATGGTGTAAAGGCTGAATAAACCGCTTTGAGAAGAACACGTTGTTGTTGCCTCCTTCCTGCTGGTCAGGGGTGAGCGACAAGTGGTGGCCCGTACGGGGACCTCAGCTGTTCAGAACTCATCGCGGACAGGGTGACTAGTCACAGGGTAAGTTCCCAGGTAAGTGGGACAAGCAAGGCTCTCGGTTGAGACAATAAGGTTCCCGGTTAACAGGGACAAGCTTATTTAGGACTATGGGTAACACCACATCGGCGCAGACGCTTCAACAGGCTCTCAAAAGCCTGCTGAAAGTAGAAGGGGCTGAAGCAATGAACACTATGAGAGAAGAGTGTTCTGAGCGGTCACAGGCAGGATACACAGA
>NW_007069480.1:0-969 GCF_000164805.1 Carlito syrichta
AGTTAGTATAACTAGATTAAATTTAGGGATAACTTGGGGAACTTTTAATTAGGGCTTAAAAAGAAGAGTATGATGTGAATGATTTATTAAATTGTTTTGAATGATTTAAAACAATGTATTTGTAATTTTGATGTAAGCTTTGTAAAACACGACATGCATCAGGAAATTGTAACAGCTTGTTTAAAACGTGTTCGTCTTGTGACGGTCTTGTGATGCATGATCTGTAAAGCATGGAATCTGTATGCCCCAAGCAGGTAATTATTACACTGCTAGAGGGTCTAAAAAATGGTATATAAGTTGGAAAAAGTTTGAATAAAATCGGCTTCAGTCTTGGCCAAGACTGTTCCCAGAAGAGCTGCCTCCGAGTAGTTTTCTTCTCTCCGTCTCTGATTCACCGGTGCGGTCCTAACCCTCCCTCTGGTCAGTGCAAGTCACCGACAAAATGCTATGCAAATAGCTGTTATACTGTATTGTTCAGGGAATGAGAGTTTTTTTTAAAAGTCTGCACGTGTTCCATATAAACATTATTTTCAACAAATATTTTTGATCCGTAGTGGGTTGAATTCACAGATGCAGAACCCAGGGAAATGCAGGGCCAGCTGTATGCACACAACCATCCTGCATGCAGCAATGTCTGTGGCCCTATTCAACTATCAGCTTCTTCAGGGTAGGGGTCATATTTCCTTATCCAATTCTTCTTACTCCTTGCGCACTTGCGTGATTAACTGAAAAAAATAAATTTCTATTCTGATTTTAGGAGCCCCAAACTGCTCTTTATAGAGGAGAGCTACAATAGGAAGGGATTGTGGATGAATGGGCTGTGGATTATGGCTCAAACACCCACAGGGGATGGGGTTCCATTTCTTTCTTTTTTTTTGAGTTGGAGTCTCACTCTGTCGCCCAGACTGGAGTGCAGTGCCGTCGCAGCCTCGACCTGCTGGCTCCGGCGATCCTTCCGCCTCAGCCTTC
>NW_007069481.1:0-771 GCF_000164805.1 Carlito syrichta
TCATTTCTTCATGTGTTTGTTGGCTGCTCGAATGTCTTCTTTTGTGAAGTGTCTGTTCATGTCTTTTGCCCATTTTATAACGGGGTTGTTTGTTTTCTTCTTTTCAGTACGCTTCAGTTCCTTGTAGATCCAGGATGTTAAGCCTTTGTCAGACCTAGAGTTGGCAAATACTTTTTCCCAGTCTGTAGGCTGTCTCCATGCTCTCTTGATGGTTTCTTTGGCTTTGCAGAAGCTTGTCAGTTTAATAAGGTCCCATTTGTCTATCTTCTCTCTTAAGTCCTGTGGGTTTCGGGTTTTGTACAGGAATTGGATGCCAGTTCCAATTTCCATGAGACTATTTCCTTCCTTTTCTAAGGTTCTTATGGTTTGAGGTTTTACATTTAGGTCTCTTATCCATTTGGAGTTAACCTTTGTGCATGGGGATAGATAGGGGTCCTGTTTCAATCTTCTGCATGTGGTCAGCCAATTTTCCCAGCACCATTTACTGAATAGATTCTCCACTCCCCATTGGTAGGTGGTGGGGGCTTTGTCGAAGATGAGTTGGTTGAGAAATTGAGGTTTTGCTTCTGGAATCTCAATTCTGTTCCATTGATATATATGCCTGTTCCTGTACCAATACCAAGCTGTTTTGATGATTGTAGCTTTATAGTAAAGTTTGAAATCTGGTATTGTGATACCACCTGCTTTTTTTTTTTGCTGAGGATTGTTCTGGCTATTTTTGGATGTTTGTGTTTCCATTTGAATTTCCTGTGTTGTTTTTTCTAGGTTTGA
>NW_007069482.1:0-734 GCF_000164805.1 Carlito syrichta
CTGCTTGTGCATCATAAAATACCTATTAATATCCATGGAAAAATTTGTAATTTCAGAGTATAGTAACTATGTCTGTCTATCTGCCTATCTCTCATCAATCTATCTATCATCTATATCTATTATTTATCATCTATCTAGCTATCTTTACACACACACACACAAATAAAATAATAAAATATTATATGTGCAAGGGCTGTTGACCACTATAGCAAATTATATTGCAGTTAATGTGAAAAATTTTATTTACATCACTTTCAATAGAAATACAGCTTAGGAGCAAAGTTTCAAACATTCAGAGTCATTTAAAACTTCAAGACAACTAGATGTGATGTTCCAGCAGATTGGCTAATCTTTTGGTTTGGTAGAAACAAATTCTTTCTTTAATATTTCAAATCACCAAAGGGAAGCCCAAACTTTACCTGTATGATGGCCACTTGCATACCTAATCCTGAACTGTACCCCACATCTTTAAAACAAAATTTTTAGAAAATGAAAAAAATATTTCAAATCATTGAAACAAAAAATTCAGAGCAATTTTAAAATACATTATGCTCTCATAAAAACTACCTACAGGCCACAATTTGTAATCGTATCACTGCCTCTGTGATAATGAGCATTTTATTTTATTTTATTTTATTTTATTTTATTTTATTTTATTTTATTTTATTTTTTGAGTTGGAGTCTCACTTTGTCGCCCAGACTGGAGTGCAGTGGCTGCTCCCGGGCCACTGCAG
>NW_007069483.1:0-1806 GCF_000164805.1 Carlito syrichta
CACAACTACCTACAAACAAAAGCCCTGGAACAGATGGCTTTCCATTGGAACTCTTCAAAACATACAGGTAGCTGATACCAATCCTATTGGAAGTATTTCAGGCAATTGAGTAAGATAGAACTCTCCCCAAATCATTTTATGAAGTTAACATCACACTGATACCCAAACTGGGCAAATACCCAACAAAGAAAGAGAACTACAGGCCAATGTCCCTGGTGAACATCTATGCAAAAATTTTTAAAACATTCTAGCAAATCAGATCTAACAACACATCTCAAAAATCATTTGTCATGACCAAGTAGGCTTCATCCCCAGGATGAAAGGTTGGTTCAATATATGCAGAACCATAAACGTAATTAAATACATCAACAAATGTAAAAACAAGAACCACATGATAGCCGGGTTTGGTGCCTCAGCCTGTAATCCCACACTTTGTTAGGCTGAGATGAGTGGATTGCCTGAGCCCTCAGGTTCGAGACCTGCCTGGGCAACTTGGTGAAACCTCATCTCTAAAATAAATCAAAAAATTAGCCAGGAGTGGTAGCATGTGCCTTTAGTTCCAGGTACTTGGAAGGCTGAGGTGGAAGGATCATCGCAGCCCAGCAGATTGAGGCTGCAGTGGCCAGGAGCGGCCACTGTACTCCAGTCTGGGTGACAGAGTGAGACTCCAACTCAAAAGTAAGAAAAAAAAGAACCACATGATCATGTCATTAGATACAGAAAAAGCTTTTTATAAAATTCAGCATCCCCCCATGATAAAAATCCTTGAACACCTAGGCACAGATGGAACACACCTTAAAATAGAGCCATCTATGATATAAACCCACAACTAACATATTGCTAAACAGACAGAAATTGGAAGTGTTTCCCCTGAGAACTGAAACAAGGCAAGACTGTGCACTTTCACCCATCCTGTTCAACATAGTGTTGGGAGTTCTAGCTAGAGCAATTAGTCAAGAGAAAGAAATCAGGGTTATCCAAATAGGAAAAGAGGAAGTTGTTATCTCTCTTTGCTAACAATATGATCCTCTACCTCAAAAATCTATAAGAATCTGTCAAAAACCTCCTTGCACTGATAAAGGTCTTTAGCAGTCTCTGGGTACAAAATCAATGTGCAAAAGATTCTTGTATTCATATAAACCAACGACAAACAGGCAGAGAACCAAATAAAAGGCACAATCCCATTCATAGTCACTACCAAAAAAAAAAAAGAAAAGAAATACTTGAACATCTTCCTAATCAAAGAAGTGAAAGACTTTTACAATGAAAACTACAAAACACTACTCAGAGAAAACCAAGAAGACACAAACAAATGGAAAAATATTCCATGTTTATGAATAGGAATAATCAATATTGTTAAGATGATTGTTAAGATTCCATGTTTATGAATAGGAAGAATCAATATTGTTAAGAATCAATATTGTTAAGATGGCAATCTACAGATTTCGATGTAATACCCACTAAATTACCAACGTCATTTTTCTAAGACCTGGAAATGGCAATACAGAAATACTTATGAAAACATACATGACCATGAATAGCCAAGACAATCATTAGCAAAAGAAACAAAGTGGGAGGTGTCACACTTCCAGACTTTAAATTTTACTATAGGTCTACAATATTCAAAACAGCCTGGTATTGGTACAAGCACAAGCATATAGTCTAATGGAACAGGTTATAGATCCTGGAAGCAAAACCTGAATTTCTCAACTAAGTCATCTTTGACAAAGTCTCCCTAACAGCCACTGGGGAGAGAAGACCCTATTTGGTAAATGGTGCTGGGAAAACTGGCAGACCACATACAGA
>NW_007069484.1:0-429 GCF_000164805.1 Carlito syrichta
TTTGTTTCGAGACATGGGTGGGGGTCCCTGGGTGGGTCACTTCACTGCCTGCCCAGAGGTTCTCTGCTCCCAGCAACCTGTGTTCCCTTCTGAGAGAGCCTCCTTTTCTTCTTTTCAGGTATCAGGCAGAAATTGGATCCTGTGCGGGGGTGGGGAGGAACCCGCCTCAGTTTGAGGGGTGAACCATGATGGGCTGAACAGCCAAGGCGTCTTGCATGATGGGCTGAACAGCCAAGGCGTCTTGCTCCCTCAGCCAGTGGTGCCTCTGAGAAGTGGGGAGAATGTGACCCGCAGCTGACCGGAAACATCAAGGGAGATGATATGTGTTATTAAGAGACTTCTAGCCGGGCTCGGTGGCTCGGCCTGTAATCCCGCGCCTTTGGGAGGCTGAGGTGAGTGGATTGCCTGAGCCCGTGGGTTCTGAAAACC
>NW_007069485.1:0-743 GCF_000164805.1 Carlito syrichta
ATGATTTCCCTCATAATCTGTGTTTTGGGCCCAAACGTTAGTGAAATAGTCAGTGTTCATGCAGGGTTTAACTTGGCTTTGTGTCCTCTGAGGGATATGTCCTATGCACGAGGAAGTGGAAATGATGTAAGAGCTGAGTATTTTTTGGGATAAGTTTACTTGGTAAAAATGTTGCCATTTTCTTTTTTTTTTGAGTTGGAGTCTCACTCTGTCACCCAGACTGAATTGCAGTGGCCGCTCCTGGCCACCTCAGCCTCAACCTGCTGGGCTCCAGCAAGCCTTCTGCCTCAGCCTTCCAAGTAGCTGAAACTGCAGGAGTGTGCTACCACACCCAGCTCATTTTGATTTATTGCAGAGATGAGGACTCGCCAAGTTTCCCAGGCAGGTCTCGAACCCGCAGGCTCAGGCAATTCACTCACCTCAGCCTCCCAAAGGCACGGTCATTTTTACCACTTGTAAGAGGTATATAATTCAGTGGAATTCAGTATACTGGCAGTGTCGTGCAGCCATCAATCTAGTTCCAGAACATTTTCCTGACCTCCAGAGGAAACTCAGTGCTCCCCATCCCCCCCATTCTTGGCAACCACTAATCTACCTTCTTTCTCTGTGGATTTGCCTATTCTGCTGTTCCACATAAGTGGATTTTCACAGTATGTGGCCTTTGGTGTCTGGCTTCTTTCACTGAGCATGCTGTTTTCAAAGTCTATCCATATTGTAACATGCCAGCACCTCGTATTTTTTTT
>NW_007069486.1:0-1286 GCF_000164805.1 Carlito syrichta
CCTGCATTTGTCCAAGATTTCACACACTAGTATATACATTTCATGTTTACCAAGTAAAATCCTCAGCAAGACCTTCTAAAAAGAATACTGGCACACAAGGGTTATACTTCTCAGGACAACATATACAAACATACAGAAGGAAGGGCTGACATATTTAGTGTTTTTCTAGGCAAAATACTTTTAAAATACTTGTAAGTTGCCCACAGATACAAATGGCCCAGAAGGTTACCAATTAGTAAGGAAAATGGAATAATTAGGAGAGGCAAATTGTTTATTGTGCTGCATGAGAGAAATTCAACACTCCAAAGTTCAATACATGGGAATGCTGTGCCATCTGTACAATCAAGCCACCAAGAGTTGCCTTGGACAAACTCTCAAACTAAGCAAGAAGTTTCAAACAGAAAGAGGCTTTGAACAATTGGAAAATCCACAGATAGACTTGCTGCTACATGCTTTGTTGTGTTTTACATTGACATTTTCCCCAAATACAAAAATAACAACTGCTGAAGAAAAAAAAGAAAGAATAAAGAAAGGAAGGAAATAGGGAAGGAAGAATAGAGGTGTCCTTGGAAAGCACTGAAAGGTACAAAGAAAATATTGTTACAGGCCTTTGTAAACTTGAAAGGCATGACAATGGCCATGTTGTGAGAAATTATGTCATGTAGGGATTCAGGGACAGAGTTTTGCAGTTGGACTGACACTTGCCATTTGAATAACCTTGAAACGAAGCACTTGGAGTCTGAGCTATCTCATTTACATAATGAGAATAATACATAGCTCACAGGTTGTCTTAAAAATTAAATATGACATATGTATAAGTATGCAATATGCGTTATGTAAGGTACTTGGCACAATGCCTGACTCATGATAAACACTTAGTAAATTTTTATCTTGCATTGTGGTCCAACTTGACATAGCATCATGATTATCAACCAGACCAATTCCCATGGGTAAACCCATTAGGCTCCCCTCTGGTGCAAGGAACCACAACCTGATAATTATTTTGTACTTTACAGCTAACTTTTTAAATAGTTAAATCAATCCCAGTTACATTATAGATGACATAAATATTGGCTAGGAGTGGATGTGGTGTGAGCTTAGGTGTCTGTAGTCTCTACAGGGTTTAAGCGGCACCATCCTGGGGAAAGAACACTTGGAAACTTTCTGAGGTTGGGGCAAATTGTCACTACTCAGAGACGTTTGAATAACGGAGACAGAACAGGCTCAACCCTCTGCTGAGACATAGTCAGCAGTGAGCCCTTTCTAGGGACAACCTGAGAAAATGT
>NW_007069487.1:0-835 GCF_000164805.1 Carlito syrichta
TGTTATCACACATAAGAAATATTTTCTTATTTTTAAAATCTGTGGTAAACAGTTTTCCGCTGTGTGTGTGCGCGCGCACGCACATGCGCTCCCGTGCATACATGTGTTGCATTTTCTTTATTGATTCATTCATGGTGGACACTTAGATTATTTCCAAGTCTTGACTATTGAAAATAAAGCTGCAATGAGTGTACGAGTGCTGATATTGCTTTTAGATACTAATTTTATTTTAGTTTTTGAATATATATATATACCCTAAAGTGGGATTTCTGGGTCAAATAATAGCTTTATTTTTAATTTTTTGAGAAACCATTTTACTGTTTTCCTTTTGCCTTCAGAGTTAGAACCCAATATAAAACTAGGAGGATAAAACCCATTGGCACGGGATTGTAAATGACAGGGAGGTGAGATCCCAAATAGAATGTGCAATAAAAAGCAAAATCATTAAATTAATACAATACACCTAATCTACAAAAGTTATCAAAATTATGAGTGTAAATTACCAGGATCAGTTCCAAGATTTCCATGTGGCAGGGAGAGTGCATGCTTTGCTTACAGTTTGGGGTCAAAAGGTCAGTTGTTCACGACTTTAAGAATACCACTTTGAAATGCACATGGTAGTGTCTGTTCAGCAAACTCCACATCCCTTTTGTTTTCTTTGATTTCTTTTTTAGCTACTAGCGAGCCTCTGGGGAAGCAATATATACAATTAAATATGATCCATCCTGAATATATTTGAATTTTAGAGACAACTGTGATATTTTTAAAACTCATCTTCCTACTGCTTATTCATTTATTTAATGCCAATTAATATCCCCTTGATGTGTTATTTTTT
>NW_007069488.1:0-730 GCF_000164805.1 Carlito syrichta
CACAATATGCAGTAATGACTAATTAGAAACCATTTAAATGCTCTTTAGGAGAGATATAATTAAATAAACTTTAGCACATTCATGCTCTGCGATCCTGGATGGCAGGGAAAAACAGGCAAGATGTGGATTGGGGGGAAAAATCAAATTGCAGGGAAATACATCATATCTTCCTGGGCTGCCTGCAAGAGGGTGTGATTCCAGCCTGGAAGTTCAGGGGGCGCTGGAGGAGAAGGTCCTTGTGACTGATGGAGGGCAAAGGGTCATAACTCGTCAGACTGGGAAGGGAAACATGGCTTTCAGGTAAAGGGAACAGCAAGGTATAGAAAAGCAGGAAGTGCTGGTCACGCATGTGCAGGACAAGCAACTGGGAAATAAAGGTCTTTCCTGGGATAGACTGGAGATAGCTCAGAAAAGTGGACAGGACTCAAACCAATTATATGTAAACCTTTATGTCTTGCTCAGAATTTTGGACTTACTTGCTAGACAGTGAGGAACACTTGATAATTATTATCTTCATGAAAATAATTTGTTCTGTTTATGATGTAGCAAGATGATTCTTGAAGTAAACTGGAAGACACATGGAAATGAAACCAGACTGATGACAGAGAGATCTTTTAGGAAACTGACAATAACCCAGTGCACTGATGATGCTACATCAAGTAAAAGATTGCAAACAGGTCTAATAACACCTTAAAGCAGTATAATAATTGGGCATATAATTTTGTTGTCC
>NW_007069489.1:0-812 GCF_000164805.1 Carlito syrichta
GGCTAAAGGAATCAGAGAAGAGGAGGCAATCAGAGGTATTCAAATAGGAAAAGAGGAAGTCAAGTTATCTCTCTATGCAGATGATATGATGGTGTATCTTGAAAACCCAAGAGAATCTGTCAAAGGCCTCCTTACATTGATAAAAGCCTTTGACAAAATCTCAGGATACAAAATAAATGTACAAAAGACAATCGCATTTCTCTACACCAATAATAAACAAACAGAAACCCAAATAAAAAACACAGTTCCATTCACAATAGCCACAAAAAAAATGAAATACCTTGGCATCTTCCTAACCAGAGACGTGAAAGACCTTTACAATGAAAATTACAAAACACTGCTCAAAGAAATCAAAGCTGACATGAACAAGTGGAAAAATATCCCATGCTCATGGATCAGAAGAATCAACATTGTGAAGATGTCCATCTTACCTAAGGCAATCTACAAATTCAATGCAATACCCATTAAATTACCAACAACATTCTTCTCAGACCTAGAGAAAACAACACAGGAATTCATATGGAAACACAAACATCCAAGAATAGCCAGAACAATCCTCAGCAAAAAAAACAAAGCAGGTGGTATCACAATACCAGATTTCAAACTTTACTATAAAGCTACAATCATCAAAACAGCTTGGTATTGGTACAGGAACAGGCATATAGATCAATGGAACAGAATTGAGATTCCAGAAGCAAAACCTCAATTTCTCAACCAACTCATCTTCGACAAAGCCCCCACCACCTACCAATGGGGAGAGGAGAACCTATTCAGTAAATGGTGCTGGGAAAATTGGCTGACCACATGCAGAA
>NW_007069489.1:1422-65569 GCF_000164805.1 Carlito syrichta
GGGGATGGGAGAACACTTCTTATCTACAGGGTGCCTGAATGAAACGTCATTGTACACCTAACCCTTAACTGTACTCCATAAAACCATAATAAAAAATACTGATTAATGAAAAAAAAAAAACTATTTTTATTTTATTTTAGACTGTAAATTCTCAGGCAATTAATAAAAGATGCCAAACATCCACTATAAGAGATGCCAAATATCTGGGTTCTGGAATCTAGAAACTTTTTTCCCCCCCGTTATCTGAGAAAGAGATGAGATCCATGGAAAGATATTTGTCAAATTGATCTGATTTTCTAATATTCATTTTGAAACATTATTTAGAGATTTTACAAATATAAATTCATCCTTCTAAGCAATGTCAACTTTTAGTTTTCAACCTTATCTCTCTGGTCTACTAATATATAAATAAGCTTAGTCTATTAAAATGTTTTCTCTTTGTAATTTAAAAATTCAATTCAGCTGTATTCAATTTGAATAATACACAACTTTTACAAAATACATATTGAGAATTATTATTTTGAAATTTTTTGAGAATTGTTATTTTGAATCTTTTTATTATTGAGAATTATTATGCAAATAATAATTTGCCACACCAACTGGAAAATTTGGGTGTATGGGTAATATTGAACTAGAACTAGAAAGATTCTAACCAGGTCATAAAAGGCATTGACAATAAGCGTATGGTTTGGGAAGCAGGCCCTAAAGGCAGGGGAAACTGAAGGTTTCATCTTTCCACTGGAAAGATGTAACTTTGAGGTTTCTTGTATATTCTTCCTGTCTGTACACTTAGAATTTGTACAATTCATATTCTGCCTAGTTTGTGGAGTTAGGCAGGCTATGTAATTTGCAAAGTCCATTGCAAAATATGTGAACATCTTTGTTCAAAAGGCAGAAAAAAAAGGGCAGTTGGATGTACTAAAATATGAAGCTTTCTTTAAATATTTATCATCATTTGTAAAATGTAATGAGTAGTAGTGGCATATGAGGAACAATATAAACTTATAAATTGCCACACCAAACTTTAGTATATTAATTGAATTCACCATCTACCTCCTACCTGACAATCTTTGCTCAGCTGCTCTATATTCTTCTCTCTTCTTTTTGCTAGTATCTACTTAAGTATCACTTTCTTGAGAAACTCATGTATTGCTTTATACAAGCATCGTTTACTTTTTATGCAGAAACTTATTATAATGTTTAAGTAATTCCTTATATGATTATTTAATGTCCTTGACTCCAATGAGTTGTAACCTTCATGAAGACAACGAACATGTTGCTGAGTGAAAGAGACTGAGCTATCCATCTAACAATGGCTTTTATTTTATTTTGTTTTATGTGAGTAAAGTGAGGAGTACATGAGAGGATTTATTGCATAAGTAAGTTGCCTGCTGGTACAGTTTGAACTTCTAGCGGGTCCTTTCTCCCCCTGATAGTAGACCTGGTACCTAGCATGTTGCTATGTGCTCCCATCCTCCCTCTCGCCTCCCCTTTCCCTAGCAGTCTGCTATTGTCTGCTATTCTCACCCTTGTTCTCATATACCAGAGTTCAAGGCCAGCTTATGAGTGAGAACATGTGGTACTCAGTTCTTTGTTTCTGTGGTAGTCACTTAATATGATGGTCTCCAGCTGTATTCGTGTTGCTTCAAAAAATATGATTTTTTTCTTCTTTATGGCTGTGTAACATTCCATCGTGTGTTATTAATTTTACTCTCAGCCAAGACAAAAATGTTGATTAGTAAGTAGCATTACTTCCTCCGAATTACTGATATTAGGTTAGTGAGAGTGCTGAGATGAGTGTATCCTGTCAGAGGTGTTGGTTATTGTGGAGGTAAAAGAGCATCATTAGTGAATTCTGTAACCATGGCCCTGGAAAACACACAGTGAAAGTTTGCAGTGGGCCTTGCAAGTGAAAGCATTATGTCCTCAGCTATAGAGAAAGATTTAAGAAAATTAAAGAGTCAGAAATGTTTAAGAAGAAAAAATAAAATGTAGAGTTTATGAAAAACAACTAAAATTTCTGGAATAGAAAAATTGGGGCATATATTTCCCCTTTGCTTATAAAGATAAAAAGAGTAAAACAAGCAAACACAAAAACAACAAAAAAACAAGATTAACTGATTGATATCAGCTTTTTCAAAGTAATTAATTTTTTGATATGAAAAACAAACTCACCCATCCACAACTGAAGGAGGGACACAGACACATAGAGTACAGCAGAAGCAAGACTTTAATGGCAGTCTCACAAGGTCTGGTATCTGGTAGGTTTCACCTTTCCACTGGAAAGATGTAACTTTGAGGTTTCTTGTGTATTCTTCCTGTCTGTACACTTAGAATTTGTTCAATTCATATTCATACAGGCACATCTCTGGTGGCTACAGCAAGCAATTTATTCCCTAATGTGCAAATTTCTCCCCCAGTTCCTCATTGGCTGAATACTTTGGGGTATACAATCTTCCCTGACACAGCCTAAGTTCCATTTTTTCCCCCTTATAAGGTTATCCCCAGTTTCCTTCCCTGGTTAGGACTCTATTTTCTTCAGAATAGCATGTTGCTTTCTCATTGGACCATTTCCATCTCCTGATTATTTAAGAGCCTGCCAAAAGTTGATCGCTGAAGATTGCTACATCTGCCAGTATGCTTAGACAGGCCTTGAAAATGAAGAACCATCAGAATGTTTCTTGTAAATTCCCTCCTCTATTTCTTTACGAATTTCTGGTTTCATTTTCAATATTAGGTTCTTTTCAAATTGGCTTAACATTTGTTGACTTTCCTCTTCATAATCTACTATAGTTTCCATGAGCATTAGCTTGTTTTGCAGGTATGTCATGGGCATTTGTTTGTTAACTGTGGTCTCTATGAGTCTCTGTGTTAAGTCTCAGACACAGGGAATATCAGAGCACCCCATTGCCATTAATATTCCTGCCACAATTCTAAAAGCAGTTAGGATCGAGGGTACCATTCTATTTCTCAAACCATCCTTCTAACCAGTTTGTGAATGGATCATCAAGACCTGCTTTTTTCTGCTAATTCATTAGCTAGAGTTGTTACTTCCTGTAAGGCTTTGGTGATGGTTCCTTCAGGGTGGTATTGTTTGGGATGAAAGTACAGCATTTCCCTCCTAACATGACACAAGTTCCTCCTTTCTCTGGCAGGATCATGTCTAATGCAATTTTCCCATGCCATCTGACTGATGACATACGGTTAACTATCTACTCCTTGGAGGGCATCCCTGGTGTAGTTAATAAACATTTGCTGATTGTAATATATATAATTGATCCAATCCATTATTATTAATGGTGGACACCAGAAAAATGATGATTTAAATCCAGCAGCTATCTTATTTCTGGCCTTAAATTCATTGGAAATTCCTCTTGGGACTCCTATTCAGTCTATGTTTACATTGGAGTCAAAAGATCCTTCTAGAGCCCTTTGGTTTCAGTGATTGATGGACACTGTTTTCCTCAGCAGTTTGATGGAATGCCAAGGTGAATGGGATGACCAATTGACTAGGGCAAAAGTCCTAGTCCAGTTGGACAGCAACAGGTTGCTCAGATCCCTGTTTCCACAGTATCACCAAGCATCTGCTCAAGTGATGTGCAGGTTAGAGTAATTGTTACTCAACTCACCAGTGACATTTAGAATATGGGTAAAGGGCAACAAGTCTCCTATGGGCATATTGAACTCTTCACCCTGCCTTGAGAATCAAGAAGAGTAATTCATTTCCTTGACAAAGAAGGAGGGGGGTGTACTTTCATCTGAGCTTCACAACTCAGGAAAGAGCAAAGACAAGCTCTTGCAAGTTTCATTTCCCCATGCATCTTTGTCTTGGTATAGAGCCATCATGCAACTCATTCCTGCAGTGTCTATCCTCAATGCAGGAAAGAGCAATGACAAGTTCTTGCAGGTTTCATTTCCCCATGCATCTTTGTCTTGGTATAGAGCTATCATGCAACCCATCCCTGCAGAGTCTGTATCCCACCCAAGAGTAAATGGAACTACCTGCGCCTGTAATTGCCCTGCGGTGCAAGCGTAGCAACTGCTTTTGTTGAGTGCATGCACAGAGTTTAGCCTTTTCTACCCAGGTACTGACATCACCACATCCTGTCTCGATTTCAAGTGTCTGTCTTACTTTGACTTCAACTATAGTTACCCCCTTGGGATTATTAGGAGGATTGTCATGTCCTCTGGGACTTGGGATTGGTTTAGTTACATCTGATGTGTTATTATTAATTAACCTAAGGACCAGTCATCCTGCGGTATCTTTTCCTGTGACATCTTCTCCTAATCCATATACCCAATATGCCACCCTTGGTTCTTGATCTAGAGCAATCGGGTAGTTAATAGTCAAAAGTATAGAATTTTAATCTTAAGTTCTGACATACTTCTGGTGGAGTGCCCTTAGAGAGATGCATCTTATCTTTTATTTTATTTTTTGAGTTAGAGTCTCACTCATTCGCCCAGACTGGGGTGCAGTGGCCGCTCTCGGCCACCACAGCCTCGCCTGCTGGGCTCCGGCGATCCTTCCGCCTCAGCCTTCCGAGTAGCCGGAATTACAGGCATGCGCTACCACGCCCGGCTGATTTTTTTTTATTTATTGTAGAGATGAGGTCTCGCTGCCCAGGTAGGTCTCGAACCTGTCGCCTCAGGCAATCCACTCACCTCAGCCTCCCAAAGGCGGGGGATTACAGGCTGAGCCACCGAGCCCAGCTGTATCTTATCTTTTAAAGGTCTCCAATTTGGGGTGACCTACCCCCGTTTTGCTGTCCACCCTTTCCATTGGGTATTCCACCAGACATCATCCCAGCAGGGCAGGGATTGGCATTACTATAGCCGGTGCCTGGTTGCGAGCAAAGATATTTTTCCATTTTTTGACAATTGTCTCTGATTTTCTAAATCCCCATAGAGTAGAACTTGACATGCGTCAAACTGAATGGTTTGGGGTGTTAGAGTTTCTGTTATATTTATCACCAACTTGATTTGGTATCCTTGTGTCCCCTGCCAGTTCCCATTACCTTCCACCCAGTTCATGATCATATATCCTATCCATGTTAAATACCAAATTTGAACCCGGCCCATGTTTCTTATAGAACTTTCCTAGCTGGGCTCGGTGGCTCAGCCTGTAATCCCGCCTTTGGGAGGCTGAGGTGAGTGGATTGCCTGAGCCCGCGGGTTTGAGACCCACCTGGGCAACTTGGCGAGACCTCATCGTGGTAGCGCGCGCCTGTAGTTCCAGCTACTCGGAAGGCTGAGGCGGAAGGATCGCCAGAGCCCAGCAGGTCGAGGCTGCGGCACAGCACTCCAGTCTGGGCGACAGAGTGAGACTCCAACTCAAAAAATTAAAAAATAAAAAAAATAAAAATAAAATAAATGAAAATAAAAACAAAATAGAACTTTCCTTTGAGTGACCCTTAAGGATTCTCCAGGGTATCTAGATACTTTCCTGATTCCCTTCCCTGGTTGGTTAAGTCTCTATTTTCTTAAGAATAGTGTGTTGTTTTCTCATTGGCCCGTTTCATCTCCTGATTGTATAAGGGCACTCCAAGAGCTGGTGGCTGAAGATTGCTACATCCACGAGCCTGCTTAGACAGGCCTTGAAAATGAACCATCAGAATGTTTCTTACAATTGAGGCTGAGTCTATTATTATAAATATGACTATGAAACTTACTATGAAACATTCCCAGTAATTCATATAGCCACTATAGTTTGCTGCAAATATATGCGATAAATTTTAGGTATTTGAAATTCCATGATTATTGAAAAATAAATTTTTGTTTTAACTATTTTATAAATGTTTCCTATTGTTACTTTTATCACATTGATTGCCATATTTTTCAGAGAAACAAACAGGCAATTCTCAAGGTATGGAAGATCTTGAAATGACTCAAATTTACAGCATCTAAGAATAAAATGATTAAACATTTTCCTTGTCTAGTACTGAGAACTAAAAAGCTGAAAAACAAAGGTCTTGACTTCTGATCTTATCCTTTTATGATTAAAATAAGAGAGACAGCCTTACAAAAGAGATTCCTTTTTTCACACATCACTTTTTTGATCTCCTTTCATCTTTGCCTTTGTTCTGCCCTTGGTATTTTAGAGAGGCTTCAGTAGGGTATGCATTCCTGCTAGGCATTTTCTTAAATGCATCACAGCTACAGAGTGAACTAAAGGAATCTCTGCTTCACAAGTTTATACTCTCTACCAAGTGATGGGAACAATTGCAGGATTAATTCCTAAGGTAATGTATCAAGAAGAAATTGGGTAGCCTGTAGTTCTCTTTCCAACTGACAGCACAAAGTAATAATTTCCCTTTTGAGTAATTAGAACTTTCTGATTCTTGGCATTTTAAAAATATTTCTTTAATTTCTCTATTGTCTACTACATTCACATTATACTTGTTTCTTACCTATACAGATATTTGATTTTCCCTGCATCGTTGGTGAGGATCATCTACAACTGTATTAATTTGATAATTTAATTAAGGATATGCTTTGGAGTCTTGTGACATGGCATTTGGAACTAGGTCTACTTTAATTGTGTCAACATTGTCATACATATAATTTAATTATCTTATTTTCCAGTATCAGCTTTTCAGTCTTATGTAATGACATCAAAGAGAGAGGTTCAGAGTTAGTTTCAGACTTAAGTGTTTGCTGCTAGCACCATGACTTCTCAGTAGAGAAAGGATTTATGCTAGTCTCCATAAAAGTTATTGAAAATATTCTGGAAATGTTGCTATGTTTCATCATGTATTGATCTCTAACTCAAAGAATACTAAAATAAATTTCAGAGTTTGAATGACCATATGTCCATGTGTGATTTTTTTTCACCAAGGGAGTTAAGGTTTACAACTAATGCCCAGCTTAATTATTAATAGTGCTCCACTCCCATTCACTCTCTCACTTTTCCAGTCTAAGTGTCAAATTGTCACTCTACTTAAATGTCATTTCTTCTGTTCTTCCGCTTCTCAGGAATCTCTTCTGTGGCATCAATAAGAGGTCAACTTCTGCTTGAAGACTTCTAGAGATATAAGAAATTACTTCCATAGAGTATCCTTCCCTATATAGTTTCTTTTGCAGTTATTTTTTATATTGATCATGCATTAAGCTAACTACTATTAGGTTTGATTTTAAAACAAAGTATTTGAGACTTAAAATTCCTCTTCTTATATAATCCTAAAAGAATCTGAGATATTTCAGTAAGTAATTTTTAAATAGACAGAAAGCATCTGCTTCTCAAAATTGCTGTATGTATACATTATATTACAAAAAAAGTGTTGTTTTAGCATTGCTTGTTTTAACCTAGCAAAAATTTATTTATTAATTATAAATATTTATAGACTATAGAAGTATTCTCAGACTATATTTCTGGCAATACATAAAAATATGATACATATAATGTAATATTTGATTGCCAAATTCTATCTTTAACAAAAACAAATAGCTGAAGTGCCCTCAATATTTTCAAATATTCTTTGACAAACATATGCCAAAGCTCTATGCTCACTTAAAAAAGACATTTAATTTAAGTATTATTTAATAATTTGTTTTGTTAGTACTTATTATAATAGAAACAAGTTGACAAAAATTCATGACTATATTTTCAAAGAATTACATTGAGTACTTTAGAATTCCAAAGTCAGAAGTCAATATCTCCATATATGAATTTTTAGTGTATAGTGGTAAAATTATAATATACAGTGTGGTTCATAAGGTCAAGTTCTGAAAGAATGACCTCTCTTTAGACTTTCACATTGACCACATAAATAATGTTAGCTATCCTCCCCAGATTTGCAATTTCAACAATCTAGTTGTCTCCAACTCTTACAACAAAAATGATGGTTCACTAATTCACCCTTCCATTTCCTATATATTTCACCAATTCCAAGGGAAGACTGGATGGTGATGTTCAATAATTGCTCATCAAAAAATACAGTCATCACTCTGAAAAATATATTTAATACTAAGTTTTATTTTAGTTTTTGCATATGATCAAACAAATTGATAATTTAGTACAATTTAAATAAAAAGCTTTCTTACTGTGTTCTTCTAGTGGACTTTTTAAGGCAATGAAATTATTTAAAGTTAACAATATCAAAACTAAATGTCTGAAATAGGAAATTTAGACATTGTAAAGGTAGGTGTAGGTTTCTTATTTGTTCTGGCAATATGTGTGGATTTCTTTAAATGTTCTTTTTGCTTCCATTGTTTTCACTTTTGGTCATAAAAGTCACAAAACTAAAATTTAAATTCTATATTTAATTCTGAGCTGAAGCAGTTCATGAGGATATGTAATCTCAGCATTTGTATTTTTTTCTTATTAACGGAAATGGTTTTGAGTTTTGACCCTAATGATGGTTACGTTAAAAGGAGAAGAACAATGTTTCTTTCTGTGCAGGCATTGTTCTCATTACCAAGTACTTCTCTTTATTTTTGCTATCCTCTACCGAACAACTGTGAAGGAAATAATTTTTTTTATTTCAAAAATATTTTTTGTATTGCATCTTTCTTTTTTCCCCTTAATTTTAACTGTATGTACATTAATTTGTTGCCTTCAAATCTGTCAGTAATCTTTTATTTGAAACATTTGCTTTAGGAACACTCATATTTTAAAAAATTTTTTTATAATCAATATTTTTTATTATGATATTGTGGGGTACAGTTAAGGGTTAGGTATGCAAATATGCTTCATTCATGCAACGTTGTTGATAAGAGGTATCTCCCCGTCCCCAGACAGATATTTACTACTGTTAATCCCATCTCCACCCCCATAGTTTCCCACCACTGTCAGTCATTTTTTTATAGTATTACATTGGATGTTCAAGGTCCACTGTATGAGTGAGAACATGTGATACTCAGATCTTTGTTTCTGTAAGAGGTCACTCAGTAGTATAGACTCTATTTCCATTCAGGTTGCTGCAAAATTCATGATTTTGTTCTTTTTTATGGCTGCGTAGTATTCCATCATGTATATATACCACATTTTTAAAATCTAGTCCTCTTTTGATGGACAGCCGGTTGCTCCCAGGTTCTTGCTATTGTGAACAATGCTGCGATAAACATATGTGTGCAGGTATCTTTTTTATAGAGTGATTTGAGTTCTTCAGGGTATATTCCCAGTAGGGGGATTGCAGGATCATATGGGCAACCTCTGTGGAAAGCAGTGTGGCGATTCCTAAAAGGAACACTCATATTTAACACAAAGAAACATATTAATGAGTTTTTTTCTATGCAAAACATTTTATTTGGGAATGTACGCTAAACATAATTGCTATAAGAAATGAGTTTTTTTTTTTAAAGAAATAATAGTGGTTTGGCCGCAGTGCTGATAGGCACCCAGGATAATATTTGCGTATAAGCAGAGGAAAGAAAAGAGGTGAGGTAAGGAAGTAGGAAGTAAGTATTTATTTGTTCATAGTAAATCATAAATAGTAATGTCCAGAGTGCATTCAAAATGAATATGATTGACTTCCTCTACCCTTCATATTCTTATTTCCTTTAATCATTATTTCCTTTTGTCAACCATTGTTAAATTTGTCCTGATTAACTATTTTTCTATCGTACGTGCAGCAATTTTTAAATTTCCATGAATATTTTCTCCCTCCCACCTATGCTTCTTTTCCTAAGGGACATCTTATTATTTTGCATACGTTTAATTACATCTATCTATTATTATCGATCTATTCTTCACTATGTTACTTTCTTGCTAATATTTATATATGTGTGTGTATAATTTAGTTACATCATATGTTAGTTAAGATGTAAATCTATTTGAAGGAAAATATGTTTGTCTTTTTGTTTACTGCAGTATTCCTAGCACCAAAAACTATTCCTGGCACATAGAAAATGCTTCATGACTTTTTAAAAGTGAATAAATACATGTATAATTATCTACATCAAAATTTGCATTTGAGCAAATAATTATTGTACTTTCCTTGGAATTTATCTGGAAAGAAGCAGTTATATAAGCAGTTAGTATATATAAAAAGTACATATATTTATTATATGCATGTATATATTATTTGTATATAAAATACTTCTTATAAAATAAAAAAGTATATATTGGGTAAATTCATCTCTCTGCTTTTACACCCATGCAACTGTATGTAGTTAATGTGGTTAGAAAAGCCCCTTCAATTATGCTGCCATAGTGGATTTCTCCTGAAGATAAGCCCAAGACTGGGGAAGGAGTGTCATCCATATCACTTCATTATTGCAGCCCCTTCTATTTCTATTACCTTACTTTCTACTTCTCTTTCCCTTCTTTCACTTGTCCCCAGTCATATTGCCCAACTTCATGGTCTTCAGAAACAATAAATTATTTCTTTTCATGATGTCTTCCACTTGCAACCCTAGACTCAGAATGCTTTTCTTCAGATATTTACATAGCTTCCTCCTTCCCTGCAGTCAGACTTTGTTCAGTGCTCCTTTTCAGAAGAGCCTTCCCTGTTCACTTTTAAAATGTTTCCCTTGCTCATATTATTTGTAGCCATTTAGCTCTATTTTTTTTCTTCCTTGCACCCATTATTATTTGACATCTCATTGCATGTGTTAGTTGTTTGTTGTCCTACTGTAATATAAGCGCCAATAGTCAAGGGTCTTTGATTTTTTTCTTTCACCATTATGTTTTTTTGGGTTTTTTTGAGTTGGAGTCTCACTCCGTTACCCAGACTGGAGTGTAGTGGCCGCTCCTGGACACTGCAGCCTCGACCTGCTGGGCTCCAGCGATCCTTCCGCCTCAGCCTTCCAAGTAGCTGGAACTACAGCCGCGCACTACCACACCCGGCTAATTTTTTGATTTATTGTAGAGATGAGGTCTCACCAAGTTGCCCAAGCGGGTCACTAACCCTCGGGCTCAGGCAATCCACTCACCTCAGCCTCCCAGGGCACAGGATTACAGGCTGAGCCACCGAGCCCGGCTCTTTCACCATTATGTACTCAGTATATATTCATAATAGTAACTGGAATATTAAAGCACTCAGAGATTGTTGACATGAAAATTTCAATTCTGATACGTCAATATTGTTAGAATATTTTGTTTCACCATTAATGGGCATATAATGTATGTGTATATATTTGCAATAACAAATTTAAAAAGAAAATTTGGTATATAACATGAATGAAATGGAAATATTTACAATGTGAAACAGAAAGAAGGTATTATCTCCAAAATAATTTAACAAAAAAGACGGGGAACCAACTTTACTATAGACTTTGAAAAATCTCTTCAATGTGATATATTCTAGTTTTGTCATGAGCTCAAGCACTATCCAAAATAACGTAGAGTCAATTCAAAATTAATCTCAGAGAACGAAAGTAGGACAAACCTAATTAAATGAGACAAATTCAGTTTACAAGTCATTGTCTTTCAGAGATTATCAAACAAATGTCTCTGCATATAATTATCAGATGGATGCTCTATGGACTTTGGCTTTATAAAGTTGAATGGAAATAATTAGCACACACGTTTTGTTGTAAATTTGGTCCCTCACTTTACCTTTTCTGTCCCTCTCAGTTCCCCCCCTGCCCTGTTTCCCATTTTTCTTCTCTCCCTAGTTCCTATCTCCTAGGTCCCCTGTCTCTTTTTGCCTTACCTTTGTGTGGATACATTCATTCTCAGACTTTGCCTCAAGTGACTGACAGACAGTATAAAGTTGAGATGAAAAATGTGGGGCCTGGAGATTAATTTCCTATATGTGAATATGCGTTATGTGGCTTGACAATTTTATATTATATTTTATTATTTCCTCTCAGAAATTGCTTAATCTGTCTGTGCTTGAGGTTCCTCAATACTTCAAAATGGGGTAGGTCCTTAGACCACTGCATCTGAAATACTGGGTGCTCATTAGCAAGGAGCTTCCTCCATGCTGACTCAATCAGAATCTGCATTTTTGCAAAATCCACAGATGTTTTGTGGTTTTGTGTATATGTTAAATTTTGATAAGCAATTGTAGTACATATAAAGCACATTATCAGCATATTATAGGCCCTCTGTAAATGCTATTTCTTCTGATTATACTAAAAATTGGATGGAGGAAAAGTGTGGTATTACAGAAATAATTTTTCCAAGTCATTTTCTAGTATCTCATTACCTTAAAATTATGCAACTTGAGATTTTGTGTGTGTGTGTGTGTGTGTGTGTGTGTGTGTGTGTTAGAGAGAAGAGGGTGGAGGGACAGAGGATAAAGGAAAGGGATAATGTGATACTTTTGAGACCTCAAAGTTGGTAAGGGCAAAAAGTTGTTTTGATTCTAATTATTCTCTTTAGAAAACAAGTTGGTGAATAAAAACACTTTTTAAATTGATCTTTAAAATGCTACTTGTAGTACTTTAAAAGTAATCATCTTATTCTTTATTTCATTGAATGTGTGGAATTAAGAGTTTTCTCCTGAAAGCTCATGTGTGGATGAATTATTTAAAGTAAGGTATCCATGCATTGTTTATATTTAGGTATAATTACAAAAAAAACACACACAATTTTATTTTTGAAAGTCTACCTAAGATTGAAAGTAGTATCACCCTTATATAGCTGATTTTAAGGAAGGGAAAAGGAGAAGGAGGAAGGAAGGAGATCTTTTATGTAATCCTACTTGTGGAAAGTATGCCTACAAGTGCATGTATCTACATTAAGGCATGAAGGAAAACCAGTGCTTACTGAAATCTGAAAATAATCATTTCAGAATTCAGAGATTTCAGGGAACTTTTACTTTTATCCTGAAATTTGGTAAAATATTTTGTATATATTTAACACTAAGCATTATTATTTATATAATCAGATAAGAAACTATATTCTATGTGATAAAGATTTTTAAAAAATAAATGTATGCCAAATGTAAAAAAATAAAATGTAGTATCAGGACCGTTTAGACCTTACTCAGAAACATGCTGACTTCCTTCACTATTAACGAGTGTTTATTTTTTAAATAAAAAGCATAGACATAAAACTTGATGTAAAGCAGTTATTTTTATGAATCTTCTAGTGTGCTCACATATCTTTTACCAGAGAATAAAAGAAAGAAAGCATCCATTTTTTACATTAAACTTTTTGGAAATATTGCTCACATAGACTACAATATTGATTAACAGCCTTTTAAAATTAAGGCTGGGATTAAGGTAGGGATGATAAATATTCATTTTCTCCTTTCTCACTGGCACAAGATGTAAATATAGCTAATGGTTGCCTTCTAGATATGATTATTAATCATTTTTGTAGTAATATGTTATTTGTGCCCAGATGTATGCAAATATTCAGCTTCCTATTTCTCCAGATGGTGTTTATTAAGTTAAAGTAATCATATAAACTGTGGTAAAGTGATCTACCATGTTTTCACAAAAGAAAAAACAAAACAAAGCCAGCACTCAATAGTTCTGAATTGAATGTTTTTGATGCACTGTAAATTTTAAGAAAATTTCAAAATCCAGAGGAAATATCCACAATTTGAAAAGAAAGGCTGTGAAATAAAATAACCATATGCAATAGTACTTGTTCAATAAAACTTCATTATTTAAATTACTAGATAAAAAGTAATTGCAGTTGTGATAAACAGTCATACTTGTATATCTTGGATATAAAATTGTGTACTTTTTTACATTTTAATTTGAATTGTATTTGAATTCAAAGTATTATAATAACAATTTTATTGCCATTTGTACCTCAGAGAAGAAGAAATTTTGTCATTTGTCTTTTAGAGGAAAAGTAAGACAAAGGTCTCGAAAACCTGCCATAACAAAATAACTCAGATTTTCATAATAAAGTAACATTAACTTTAGTGTACAGGGAAACTTCATATATAAACACAAATATTTTGCTTTTCTCACATTTCCCTTTTTCTCTCTATTTAAAACCTAGAAGCCAAAAATATGATAAAATTTTGTAATTAAAGGACAAACAGATAATAGCATATTTTGAGGTGCCTATACATATGTATGAGTGTGTTGTATATTCCCTAATTCTAATCCTTAATTCTAATGTTAAGAATCTTTTTACAATCTCTGAATACTATGAAAACTTTTATGTACTTTTTTCCTAAATTATGTAGGTGTAACTATTGTATTTATGACAAAAAAGTCACAGTTCATTTTAATGCTTCTTTAAGCTACATGAGGGTAGTGAATATTGTTGCAAAAAACTGTGTTTCAGAGAAATAACTAGCCAATGTTGAAAGACTCACAAAAGGCAGAGATATTTTATACCAAAACTCTTTGATATAGAACCAAGAATCTAAAGACTGCACTAAGTTAACTCACCTTCTTGGTTCTATGCATATTTGGCATATGAACAAATTTGTGTTCACTTTTACCTTGGGGCGCTCCTAGAGAGCAAGTGTTGTTGCTTCACAGCTGAGGAAACTGATACACTGATGACTCCGAGAAACAGATACCTTAATGGAGTCCGTGGCCTACAATTAGGTTAAGATTTATGGCTATGCATTTGCCTTTTAACTTAACCTACAGTGTTGATTTTATTATAGATAAAAAGGTTTTTAATTTCTTTTAGTTGGGATTATGAGTCTCTCTCTCTCTGGTATCATATTATACTTGCTACTGATATTTAAACAACATTTCAATGTCCATTGTTATATATTCAGACTGAAACGAGGTGACCAAAATAAAAATAATTTGAAAGCATAAATTAGTTAGCTAAATCAAAAGTAAAATGCCAAAGTCTATGGTTATCACTTTTAGTAAAATCTTTTTTAAGTTAATACTCATGACAAATTAGTCTTTGATCTTTGCTCTTTATTATAGATTGCCATTTACTTTGCCATGTAATTTATTTTTTATTTATTTATTTTTGAGTTGGAGTCTCACTCTGTCACCCAGACTGGATTGTAGTGGCATGCTCTCGGCCACCACAGTCTCGACCTGCTGGGCTCCGGTGATCCTTCCGCCTCAGCCTTCCAAGTAGCTGGAACTACAGGCGCACGCTACCACGACCAGCTAATTTTTTGATTTATTGTAAAAATGAGGTCTCGCCAAGTTGCCCAGGCAGGTCTCGAACCCACGGGCTCAGGCAATCCACTCACCTCATCCTCCCAAAGCATGGGCTTACAGGCTGAGCCACCGAGCCCAGCTCTGTCATGTAATTTTAAAAAGAATAATAAATAATGTTCTAAGAACTTTCCATATATTATTTCACTCAATTTTCACAATACTTTAAAATTGCATTGTTTTATACGTGAATACAGAAATAAGAATGTTTTTAGGTTGAAAAATAAGTCTGAAAAGTTATTTGAGACTTTAGAAGGTCTCAAAACTGCATTTCCTTAATAACCTACCCAGACAATTACATCTACTAATATAATAAGGACAGAGTTACTCAGAATTTTATAATGAAAGGAAGCATATAAGGAATTTGTCACAGCACGTTTAGTTTATCTAATTAACAGTGTTACATGTTCTCTCCTTTAGTCTGCAGGAGTACAACTTTTTCGCTATATAGAGGGTTGCTAGATTAATACAAGTATTTAGTCTAGGAATTTGCTCAAAGAAATTGCTGTTTGCTATGTGACAAAAATTAAATTGGTCACACACCATCTGGAAAAAAAATGTATCCCATGTAAGTTTTAAATGTCTTGTACATTGTTATTTCTAACTAGGGCTAGACACTTTTTTTTTTTCTTGAGTTGGAGTCTCACTCTGTCGCCCAGACTGGAGTGCAGTGGCCGCTCCCAGCCACCACAGCCTCGACCTGCTGGGCTCCGGCGATCCTTCCACCTCAGTCTTCCGAGTAGCTGGAATTACAGTCGTGTGCTACCACGCCCGGCTGATTTTTTGATTTATTGTAGAGATGAGGTCTCGCTGCCCAGGCGGGTCTCGAACCCGCGGGCTCAGGCAATCCACTCACCTCAGCCTCCCAAAGGCGCGGGATTACAGGCTGAGCCACCGAGCCCGGTGGGCTAGACACTTTTATGGCCGCTGTTTAAGTAAATTATTTAAGCAATCCATAAATTGTCAGATTTAGCAACAGGAGGTACCAGAACAGGTATCTCAGTTTGCTATTGATCTCATCAGCAGGCAGGGACAGATCATCTGCACCATATTTGGTTTTTTTAGCATTGAAGAAGTCTTTTCAATTTTCTTTGACTTGAAACTTTTACATGTTTTTTGGGAGATAAACTAAATGAGATTTAGTCTTCAAGCTACTATTTCCTTGATTTTCTGAAACCCTTTGTTTATTACTCAGTCTTAGCACTTAGCCTCTCATTCTGTAATCTCTCTTCTACTAGACTGCGAGAATTCCAAGGACAGGAATTCTGTCTTACTCATTTTTGTATTTCAACACATTATAATCCACTCTCAGTATCGACAAATTATGTTAATTAATGAATAGTAAGTTAATCAAATATAAAAGATTTGTAAGTATAACCAAATAATGCAAGCTGAACTAAATATGCAATTTCAGTCATTAAATTTTATGGATCTACATGTCAACTCATCATACATGACACAAATAAATTCATAATTTTTTCTAGTCATTGAGTCTGAGTTCTGGCTGCATACTATTTGTCTGCACTCTATTTTTCAGGTTTCTATAGTATGCTCACATTTTCCTTATATTTTCTTAAAGACTAGATATTAAACTACAATATTTTTCTACCCTTGCCACAAAATATTTTCTATTTCATCTCAATTGCCTTTTCCTAGTCATCACAAATCTTTGTTCATTGAATACCATATAATAAGTTAATTTACCTATGGTTCCATTTATTTGGTTGGTTAGACAGCTTGTTCAAGTTTAAAATTATTGTAGGCAATTTGCTTTCATACTAGTAAGTCTCAGATTACTACTGTGTCTTCTGTAGAGTACCACTGTGGTCCCAGACAAGATGGAGTTACTTCATTGCTCAAATCTTTCTGATGTGAGGTTATTAAAATGTACTGTTGCAGTGGACTATTGTCCAGCTCCCATTCACCAGCCATAGTAGACCTTGGTAATACTTGGCCCCCACATTTTGTTAAGAATTGTTTTAGTATGGACTAGACACTCCTATTTGAGTTCTGCTTTTAGACTTGTCAGATTACCTAGTAACTACACTATATTTTCTCCACATATGTCAAAGATTCCTTGTGATTTGAAATTGCAACCAGGAGCACTAATACTGGGAAAATAAATGCCTTAGAAAATATTATTGTTTTCTTCAAATGTTTATTAATTTTTTATTTCTTCTTTCACAATTTTGTCATTACTACATTTGGCTAAAACTCATTGTGTGTGATGGGTTAATGCATCTCCCCAATATTTATATATTACATACTAGCCATCAGTACCTCAGAATGTGACCTTACTTGGAAAAGGGGTCTTTGCAAATGTAATAGTTTAAGATGAGGTCATACTGAAACAGGATGGGTCCCTAATCCAATATAATTAGTTTTCTTATAATACAGGAAAGTTTGGATGCAGACACACACACACAGGAAGAACACTACGTGAAGATGAAGGTAAAGATAAGGGTGGTGCAGCAGAGGTCAAGGAACTGGGAGCAAACCACCAGGGACCCAAAGAGAGACACAGAACTGAAAGACTCAGAAGAAACCAATACTTTGACACCTTGGACTTCTAACCTCCAGAACCCTGAGAAAATAAACTCTTGTTTTTTAAGCGACCTAGTTGTGGTACTGTGTTGTGGTAGCCTAGCAACAAGTATTGAATATTACTCAATTGTGTGTGTTTAACTTGTATGATTTACTAAGGAATTAATACCTCACTTATTGGACTTAGACAATGTACGCCATTTTAAATTTCTTACCATTACTTTAGAAATTCTGTTTAGTACATTTTATTCAACCATTTCATATCTCTATATCTGATTTTTGTCTTCAAAATTAAGCACAGATCATACAACAAGGCAAAGTAATATATTCCAAAACTTACTGTATTGTTCGATACCTGTTTTTACTACCTTCTTTATCATCTTCCCATATGTACCACATTGTACAGGTGTTACTCAATGATGGCTAATAAGACAAGATTGGTCAAAATATCATTTTATTAAGGCATAAATAGTGCTTTGAATGCCAAATTACTGTTAACATATTTGTTTCTGCATATATAATTGCATTACTAATTATATTAATTATGTTAAACACTGCATTTGATTAATAAATACATTTTAGTTCTAGTAGCTATTTTATATCTAAAGGAATGAAAATAATGTCACATTTGGAAATAAGTATTTTTTTAGTTGAGTTGATTAAACTAAGATCTAGTTTAGGCATCTCATTTGTGAACTTATTAGAGCAATTTACTTTACTTGATATGTGAGGGCTGCTTGCTGTGGCTTGTGACAAGTCAAAGACCAGAAGGCCATATATTACCTTCCTCTAAAAATCATATAGCATAAAATAGGCAATGACATCTCATCTCCTGAGTACCCATACCACATTCCTAGAATCCAAAGCGTTTACTGTTACAAGTTGTCTAGGGTAGCAATTTTTAAATGATATTCCGGAGAACCTTTTCTGGAAAGCCCTATTTAGGAGTCAAAAGAGAAAGATAAGGAAGGTCAAACAGACCTGCAGCTCCCCAACCCCTTCAACAGGAGTAACAGAACTTTTATCTATTTTTCTTTGTCTTTTGCTCTTCAGAAGATTTCATTAAAAAGATGGTAGTCATTGTTAAAACACTTGAAAAATCAGTAATGGGGCTCTTTTCATTGTATAAATAACATAAAGGATACATGTTAAAACAAAACATAAAGCATACTTTTCTTTAATTTTCACGTTAATTTATTAACTTTTGGAGAAAAAAAGGATCACAGGGATTACTTATATTAAATGCCAATGCCTACCAGAGGAGGAAATAGTAAGACCAAATGTTTTAGTTGACTTGTTCAAGATCATAGAATTAATTAATGATGAATTGAGGACCCAGGACCAAACTTTTGTTGATTTTTTTTTTCTGTAATACAACAATGCTTTCTTCCGTAGGACTCATCGGTTTCTAAATAATGAACTGGTCTTCGCTCAGTATCAGTTTTGTTACTTTCCATATTTACTTTTATAAAATAAGTTATTTTAGAAGCAAAACATTTGTAATAAAGTTACTTTATTTTGACTTTACAGGAGAAAATGTTATTTGGTATGGTTTTCTGTGATACACCTTCAATATAAATTTGCATTCCAGTCTTGTATGGAACATATTCCATTTGGATTAGTTTGCAGATATCAGGAGTGTATAAATGGTCAGTTCACTTCTATTAGGAAATAGAATGGATTTATTATTTTAAATTGGAGACATTCAAATTTCTAAATTAATTCATCATTTTTTATTTGGCAGAGTTAAAAATTGGCTTTGCATAGAGATTCCAGTAAAATTTTGATATTCTTTGGCTGCCAAATTCCTTAACAAAACATACTTAAAACCAAATACTTGCTAAAGCTAGTTGAAGTCAAAGGATAGATACTATAGAATGATCTGGTGCTTAACTCAATGAATATTCCAACATTCAAGTCTGGGGTAAGAGATGAAATGAGTGGTTATGTCACAATCACAGTAAATTAAAAGGAAACAACCTGGGGATTTAGAACAATTATTGTACATTTATAAATTGCATACACATAGGATAATTTTTAAAATAAAACCTTGTCTGGGCTTTACATCCTGCTTAATATTTAAATAATCTGGGCCAAATGTAACAATGGCCCATTGAACCTGACCCTCCAAATTTTTGGATTTGGTTTCCAGAGTATATGATACAATATTTTTTGTGTCTGGCTTTTCATTTGGGATTATAGCCTTTGTTTGAAGAGGAGAACTATCACAAGCTAAAATTATAGTTAATATAGGGTAAACTACAGTAACATCTGTGCACATGACAACTTATATTTAGTTGTTTCAAAACTTCTTTGGAATTCTAATGATCTTTTAGAAATTTTCGTGAGCTTGTAGGCTAAAATAACACTTATTTTACAAGCACATTGGTTTTCTCATTTGTATTCTTCTGTTTCCTTAAAGTATGTGGGCAATCAGCTACAGACTTCTTTTGAAAATTTTCTTTGAATATTGTTAATTCTTTTGTAGTCTTGAAATTGGCACTTACGCTTTTTTGCTTTTGTCTTTTCAAAATGGCTATCTACACTAATGCCCATTACCAGATACCCTGAGCATTTTCACATCAAGCATGCACAATGATCCTTTACTTCACTGCTCTGTGATTACTTATTGTATTAATTCATGTCATTTTCCCGATTTATTCCTGAACTAAAAAGCACACAAATATTAAGTATATGCCTCAACAAATTCTGACAGAGTGAAAACACTAGTGTAATTAACACACATATTAAAAAAATAGAACTTGAGCTCCTATATAAAATCTCCTTGTATTCCCTTTCTGTCCCCACTACTCTCCTTCCCAAAGTTAGCCGCTATGTGGACTTCTAAAATTATTGATTCTTTTTTTGCTTTAGAACTCTATGTACATGGAATGGTACAATAGGCATTATTTTATTAAAAATAATGGCTACTTTCACTTAATATTATATTTGTGAAGTTCCTTCAGTTGTACATAATAGTTCTGTTTGGTATTTCTTTGTATGAATGTAAAATAATTTATCTTTTTTGATGTATACCTTGATTACTTTCAGACTGGGCAATTACAAGTACAGTCGATAAAACCATCATTTGCATTTTTGGTTGATATTACATATATACTTCTGTTAGGTATATACCTAGGAGTGAAATTTCCTTAGGCTTTTAATGTGTTCATCAAATCAGTTTTCCAAATTGTTTGAATGAATTGTAAATTGAGTTCTAATCTAGTTTTATCTATTTAATTTTCCACCAGCAAGGTATGAGAGTTCCAGTGGCTCCACATATACACCAACTAGTCTTTTTAACATCATTCTTCCTGGCAAATGTATTGTGATACCAGCTGGAACGAATCTTACTGTAGAGTGAATAAGAATCTTAATTGCTGAGATATATTATTTTTTTCATGTTCAACCCGTATCATGGCCTGATACCTTTACCACAGAAACCTGATTAAGGTAATGGCAAGGAAACTGGCTGATATGCTATATGATACACATTTTGCTTTTTTCTATGATTAAAAATGATTCCAGTCCTTAGTTACACTTTTGCAGGTCATTTGTATTTATCAAGTGTTCACAAACTACTAACTACTACTCTATATCCATGTCAATGTATGACTAATCTTAACAACAAGGAGGAGCAAAAAGGAAGCTACTGTTTTACCTGTTTCCCTAATTTTATATTGCTAGCTCAGTGTGCCTGTGTCATGGGAAAGATGCAAATAATTGCACAGAGAGTAGGGTAGATAAATTTTTTAGAAAGTAAATTAGCGAAAAAGGGTTGATCTACCTTCTCAAGGTTGAAGAGGGAGCCAAACACTGAAGAAGAGTTTTTTGCTGAATGTTTGAAGTTGGGTGCTTACAAGACTTCCTTTAGAATGCTGGGGACAGGAGCATTCCCATGAAATACAACATGGTGAGAGGGTGAGGATTGCTATTGTCATGTCGATTAGCCACTTAGTATGACAGCAGCCAGATAGTTGATTACTAGGCAGGAGAGAGTAGCCCAATGTCTGTAAAACAATTTCAAGACACAAACCTTAAGGTTCCGATATCCTTGGATTTAGGGAACAAAAAGGCATTTAACTGGGAATGTGTTGATCATGGGAAAATTGTAGGAAGACTGGAGTCATAAAGACAGTTTCTTTTATCTCAGTGTCCAAACAGTTTGTCATGCAGAGTGTTTGAAACTCATTCTTGGAGCAAGATGTTTAATTATAAAATCTTAATACCCATTACTGGGGGGAGGTTACAGTTTTACTAGTTTTACTCATCAGCGACTTTAAACAGTGGAGTTAATTAAGCTTACTTCAGAGCAAGAGAGTTAGTAGAGCCAATTATATGATAAAATGTCATTTACTAAATTACACTACTATTTGGTAGATATAAAAAAACAAAAATATAAACCAACACCCAGCTGCTTGCCCACAATGGCCAAGGTAACCCCATTTTGACATTTCTTGTCCTTTCATATATACTTATTTATTATTCACCATATTTCTTATCAGTGAGGTTTTCTTCCTTTCCTAGCCATCAATCTATTCCTGAACACAGTATAATCTGGTTTATGTCACTATTGTGTTCCTAGACCATAGATTCAATTATGCCATGAATAATGTTGTGATAAGTAGAATAATGACTCCCCTAAGGTATACACTTCCTAACTCTCAGACTCTGAGAATATTATGTTACCTGGTAAGAAATAATTAAGGTCACTAAACAGCTGACCTAAAAATAAAAAGATTAACCTGGATTATCCAGGTGGACCCAATGTTATAAAGAAGGAAGAGAGACACAGCAGTATTAGAACTAGAGAAATGGCATCATAAGGAAAGTTGACTGGTCATGGCTGGTTTTGAATATGAAAGGAGTCCAAAGTCAAAGAATGCAGAAATTTCCTCTACAACCTCTAGGAAGAAATGCAGTCATACCAAATATCTGAATTTAGCCTAGTTAAGCTAATTTCAAACTTCTGACCTCCAGAATTGTAAGAAAATAAATTTATGTTGTTTGAAGCACAATGTTTGGGAAAATTGTTGCTCCATCAAAAAGAAACTAATACAAACCTTGCTTTCTGGAAGCGGAGAGCTGCTGTAACAACTTGAAAATGTGGAAGTGGCTTTGGTGGGCAATGGGCAGAAGTTGTAAGAATTTTGAGAAGCAAGAGAGCAAAAGGTTACATTACCTAGAACACACTATTCACAGAAATGGAGATGTCAACATCTTTGCTAGTGAGACCTCAGAGGGAAGTGAGGATATTTTGCATTATCCTTCTCATTGGTATGTTATGATACTATTGGATAATATTCTCCCTGTAAATCTTTATTTCCTGTATCATTACATGTTTTTCTTAGAATATTTTTTCTTCATATTCTACTATGCTTTTTTAAGCTGGGCTCGGTGGCTTCAGTGCTTTCTTTTTTGCTTGATTCTGTATTATGTGAACCTTTATTTCTTCAGTCTACATAGTTCTCCTAGATAACAGCACCTTCAATGAATGACGTCATCTGCTTCTACACAGAAATTATTCTCAAATATTTATCTTCCATATGGACGTCCTTGTTGGACTCCTGAGTGCAAAATATAACTGCCTAATGAGAACATTTATTAAGTTGTTCCTGAGGTAATTAAAAATATCCATCTATTAAACATTGCACTTATTATCTCTAAAATCAGCTTCATATTTTATTCACTTTCTCAATCGGCACTACTCCCATCAGTTCAATTAACCAAACAAAGAAACTTTCATGGTATACTTGTTCATCTTTATAATGTGTAATATTGTGTTATATACAATATACCACAATTCATTTATGCATTTTATATCTTACGTGCACATATATGTTCATCTGTGTTGAGTATACAAGTAGTGGTAAGATCATTGGGTCATAAAATATGTGTAAGTTCAGAGTTAGTGGAGATGTAAAACAGTTTTCCAAATTGGTTGTGGAAATATTCACTTTCAGCAGCCTTGTATGAATTCTAGTTTCTCCGCATCATGGCCCAAATCTGGTACTGTTGTTTTTTTCTGTTTGCATATCTAGCATGTGTGTTTTACAGCAGCAGTCCTCAACTTTTTTGACATCAGGGACCAATTTTGTGGAAGACAATTTTTTCCACAGTCAAGGGTATGGGTTGATGGAGAGGATGGTTTCAGGATGATTCAAGCATATAACATATATTGTGCACTTTATTTCTATGTTTATTACATTGTAATATATTATGAAATAATTGCATGGCTCACCATAAAAAAAGGGGGCCAACAGAAATGGATAAAATAATGAATAGGCCATGCCTGGACTAAAATAAGTGTCAGATTCTGACTTGAAGCCTGCCACCAGATGCAGCTGTACAATTGAAGTATGCCAATTCCTTTGTCACTCACTGATAGATTTTTAATATGAGTCAACAAGCAATTGATTTATGTGCGATCAAACATCACTGCTAATCTTATTTGGCATTTTCAGCCGCTCCTCAGTGCTAGCATCACTGCCTGCCTCAGCTCCACCTCAGATCATTAGGCGTTAGATTCTCATAAGAAGCACTCAACCTGGATTCTTCACATGTGCAGTTCACATAGGGTTCATGCTCCTATGAGAATCTAATGCTGCACTGATCTGACAGGAGGAGGAGCTCAGATGGATGCCAGCGATGGGGAACGACTGTAAATACAGATGAAGCTTTGATCACTCTGGTTCTCCTGCTGTGGCTCACCTCCTGCTGTGGGCCGAGGTCCTAATAGGCCACAGGTCAGCACCTGTCCATGGCTTGGGGGTTGGAAACCCATTTTGTAGTATAATTTACGTTTTTTTGGTTTTCTTTACTATGTTGATCCAATTTTCTGCTTTTTTGCTTGCCTGTTTGTTTTCTGTTATTGTAGCTTAGACTCCATTACTCCTTGTGGGTTAATAAGTTATTTTTCTTACTGTTATTTATTAGAGTTTTGGCAAGAGATGGAGTTAAATGTATATTTATCATTCACTGTCTTTAGGTAAAAGTCCTTGTAAATCATTTTCAATTGAAAAAAGTTGCAATAAAAAAGTACTTACCTAAAAATTTGTGTTGTTCTCAAATGGGAAACTTCTTTTCAAATGGAATATTTAACATTAAATATTCCTTTCCCTCATTATTCTAGTAAAGTCCATTATATTGGGTAGAAGTCATTTAACTCAGTGTATTTTAAGTACTCTGTATTATTTGAAAATTATTTTAGTCCATGTAAAGTTATTCCTTGTTGGTTTGTTAAAATTTTAGCAATAATAACATTTTAAACTTAGGAACTTGAAAATGTCATTTGATAATATAATGTTTCTTGTTGGTTGTTTTAACATACTTAGAGTTTATTCTTAAATGCAATTAATTCCTTCAGGTCTACTTAATTATGATACAAATGTAGTATACTGAGTAATACTTTAAAACAGTACGCATAAAACAACAATTTCTTGTTCTATGGAATCCTTATTTAATCAATTCTTTTTGGAGTCTACTTTTGGAGACCATATTGTATAACATTTACTACTCTTTTAGTTTTAAATACTATAGTACTTAATGTACAATAAAATTTTCTGAAGAGTAAACAAAGCAATCCAGGTGACTGGCCATATTTTAAGAATCTCCTTGACATTTAAATAAAAGTACAATTTTAAGTACTTCAAAGTTATATGTTCTACAGATATCCCAACTTCCATCTAGCTATGTAGTTTTCTTTACTCATGAGCACACATGGAAAATAGATGCTGAGTTTTTAGAGTAGAATTATATTTTTTAGCAGGTAGTTTTAAAAGGAAATATGTTATTTTGTTTAAGGGGTTGATGTAAGCTATTGAAGCTCAGGTTCTACTTCTTCCAAATTTCCCCGTGTCAACAAGTAAACATAAAGCAAATAAAATAATGTTTTAATACATCACCAAGCAAGTTAACAGTAGCCAATATTCTAAGTGCAGTTTCCCTCACAACTGCTGCATTAGAGAATGCAGTTCACATGAAAGGCCTAAGCAGTTTTCCTTATTCTTGCTCTTTTAAAATGAGAGCAAATGCATCTGAGAGATGGACTTGAATTCATTTTTCTGTGAAGCAGCATGGACACGTCTTATCAGACTTCATTATAGATTGGACATGTGTGCTTTTTATGGGAAATTAATAAAAAGAGAGAGAACACCCAGAGAGAACACTGACTTTGACTAAAGTGGTTTGGCCTACTAGTGAATCACAGAATGATGAGTAGACTAAAATTCAGGATAAATTCATTATTTTCTCTTCTGGGGGATAGAGATAGTGTGGGACAGTAAATAAAGGGATAAATAGAAAATCAAAAGTTCTTTGGTTCTTTGGTTTTCCGTGAGGCCTCTCTCCCTAACTTGCAGAGGGAGGTCTTCTCACTGTGTCCTCACAAGGCCTTTTCGCTGTGCTTGCACATCTGTGGTCGCAATTCCTTGCCTTATAAAGTCAGATTGCATTAGGACCAATCATAATGGCCTCATTTAACCTTAGCTACTTCTTTAAAGGTCCTAGCTCCAAATGCAGTCATAGTTTAAAGTGTTGGGAAATAGAAATTCAGACGAATTTGGAAGGTGAGGGACGCAATTCAGTGTGTAGCAAAAGGACATTTTTGATAGATAGTTTGAATTTGAGGGTCAGAAATGCCCTTTCTCTCTTTCAACTAACAACTAGAATATCAACCCAAATGCATGCCTCAAATAGCATGTTTTCAATGGATGCATGCCATCTGACACAAGTTTGAAATCATCTGTTTTTATCAATAACTCTTTTAACAGTAAATCACTCTGAAAAACAAATTAAAGTAAAATCTATCTGTGGCTGATAAAATTTCTTCCACAATCTTAAATGGTGAAGGTTGATAAGAGGTTAGGAACATAATTCCTGTAGAGTATAACTATTTGTATAATCAATTTTTTAACTCAAAGAGAAAGAAAACTTCATAAAGTGTACATAATAGTATCTTCTTTTTTGTTTGGTTGATACTAATAAAATGGAAAAAAAGGTAGGAAAATCAAGGTGATGTGGTAAAAAAAGTATTTGATCTGCTTTAAAATTCATTTTTTAAATTAATTAATTAATTTATTTATTTATTTATTTTGAGTTGGAGTCTCACTCCGTCACCCAGGCTGGAGTGCAGTGGCATGCTACAGTCACCCAGTGTCGACTCTGGCTATACTTCTGCCTCAGCCTTCCAAGTAGTCTGAACTACAGGTGTGTGCTACCACGCCCAGAATACAGATTTTTTTTTCATTATTTATTGTAGAGATGAGGTCTCCCCAAGTTGCCGGGGCTGGTCTCAAACCCGCAGGCTCAGGCAATTCACTAACCTCTGCCTCCCAACCTGCTGGGATTACAGGCTGAACCACCAAGCCCGGCTAAAATTGATTTTTTACTCATTTATTTTTTCTAAAAAGGAAGTCGCACTTCATCCCCTAAGCTGGAGTGAAGTGATGTAATCAAAGCTCGCTGTATCCTTGAACTCCTGGGCTCGAGTGATCCTTCTGCCTCAGCCCCCTGAGTAGTATTTATTCAATTTAAAATCTATACCTAGATATTTCACAAGTACTTCAAACTTATCATTTTTCACATATCATGTTTACCCCTTCTTCTAAATCCAATTTCTTAAAAAAAAGTCATTCTAATTTTTATCATACCTGACAGGAACTCAGGAGTCATTATTAACCTGTCACACACTTCCGGTCATCAGACCCTTTACATTCCATCTCCCAAACACTGACATAACTTAGGTTCCTATATCTCCATGCCCAATGTCACTGTTCACATATACTCGTATATAACTTTCAACTTGCTTTCCTCATTTTTATCTAGCTGTTTTTTCAACCCCCATCTCTATTATCCTCCTACCAATTTCCCAGGTTTTGTTCAGTGTGATCTTTGTAAAACACCAATGCGATAATTCTAATAATTAACAAAAATTTTTACTCTCTCATCACCTGCAGGATACAGTTGAAACCTCTTAACAAGACATACAAATCTTTTGAACCTACTTCCTCTCTACATTTCTGACTCTTGTCATGACCAAGCAGCTACCATACGTATATATGAAAATATTTTATAAACTGGGTCCTTACCTTTTATCTATTAATTGTTCTGTCAGGAGAGACACCTATTCTCTTTTTCACTTCTGGCTGCCTTTTGTCCTTCAGAATGAATGGTTTCCTCCTCAAGGGAAATTGTTCTCATTACTACCCCACCCTTTAGGAAGTAAGTACTTACCTGCTTCATCCCTATAGCAACCCATCTACCTCTACTATAGGATTATCACTGTACCATAGTTGTTTGCTCATCTCTTTGTATATCCCTCTAAAATGTGTACTCCTTGGACTTAGGGTTAATGTTTGTTATTCTTGTTTGTTTGCTTATACTGCTGTGAGTAGAAAAAAACAAACTCACTTTCCCCCACTATGTTCTTATAACATGCTTATGACACCAGATATATGGAGATTTCTCCCACCAGCAAGCAAACAATCAGTTTTGTAATAGACACCAACTGAATGTCCTCTAAGTCAATTCAATTCTGATACTATCTACCTGGAGACAGTGACAAGACTGTATCCCACTTCTGAGACTCATCACTAGCCCCAGGTTATTTTGCCTGTGCTTCTGAAAAACTGGCTATAATTGGGGTTGCCATTTCTTCTTCCTTGGGTTTGATTAATTTGATAGAGTGGTTCACAGAACTTAGGAATATATATATACAGGTTTATTGCAAAGGATACTTTAAAGGATGCAAATAAACAATCAGAAGAAGAGAAACATAGATGAGATCTGGAAGGTTCCTGAGTGAAGGAGATTCTGTCCCTTGGAGTTGTGGTGTACCAGTCTTCTTGCACATGAAGGTTTCTGGGAGTCTCCATGTGTTTGGCTATCTACAAGCTCGCCTAAACTAAACTCTGTCATTTTGGGCTAGTATGGAGGGTTCATTATATCGGCATAATTGATTAAATCATTGGTCCTTGGTGATCAACTTAAACTTCAGTCCCTCTCCCTTATCTGGAGTTTAGAGGATAGGGCTGGAAAGTCCTAATCTCTAATTGTGGCTTGGTCTTCCTGTGACCAGCATCCATCGTGAAGCTATCTAAAAGCTGTCAGCCACCAGTTATCTCATTAGTGTAGAGAAAACACTTATCCATTTAGGAATTCCAGAGATTTTAGGAGTTGCATGCTAAGAAATGAGGGAAAGGGTCAAATATATATTTCACAATATCACATATTGTGTCTCTTTAAGAAAAAAAAACAACTAAATAAGGGCAAAAATAGATTTGACAAGAGCATACTTCAAACTGGAAATTTTGTTTTCCCTAAAAAAACATGTTTTCCCTAGTTCTACAGCATAATATGAATTTAAGTTCTAGTGATCAAAAGTCTAGGCAAAGAGTATAGAAAATACTCCCTTTATCATATTTAATAAGCAGATTTTTTTAGATTAGAAAATATAGTTTATTTGGAAGATAAATTAGAGAGAGAGAGAGAAAGAATGTGGAGATTCACCTCCGCAAGGCAGGGAAGGGGACCAAAGCCAGGAGCCAACAGCCATAGCTCGAAGAGCACATGGCCACACCAGAGTCTAGCAAGGCAATGGCAATAAGCAGATCTTAAGTGGTGGGATCTTAGGGTGTGGTAAGGAAAGCTCTTAAATTAGAAGCCTGCTCAGAGTTAGCCAAAATTATATATAAATGCCTAGTTACGAAACTTTTTTGGGTTCTTAATAGCTATTTCAGTCATCTATTGGTGTATACACATCACCAAAATCTCAGTCACAATAACAATGTCCATTATTTATTATCTGTCAGGATTCTCTGGGTTTGCTGGGCTTAGCTGGAATAGTTTTGTCTCTGGTCTGCGGCTGGATTGATTTCATGGAGGGGGTTGGCTAGAACTGGGACAGTCAAGATGACTCACTTATGTATCTTGCAACTGGTGCTCATTTTTGGCTGGGGGTTCAGGTAGGGATTTTGAGGGAGCTTTGCTTTGCACAGTAAGAATAAGATAGGAAGACAAATGTCATCTTCAGGAATTTGACATTTAATTACTGAAGGATGATAAAAAATATTAAGTAAGAGATTGACTTTTAAATTTTCTTTCTTGTTATTTGTTAATGAATGCAATTTTAGTGACTGGATAAAAGCTACACAGAAGTTAAAAAAACCACTCAGGATGCTGCTGCTTTATACTAGCTGAGAGTTTATGAATGATAGATATAAAACAATAACATTGATTCATTAAAATAAAAACAGATTTGAAAGACTTTCATGTTACAAAATTAAGAGAAGTTGATTAATTGCTTTGGGGGGAAAGAGAGCAATCACATCTGAGGATGAGTCTGAAGCTTCAAATTTGGGGAACTAGACAATTCTAACATTATTCATGGAGACAGGAAACAGGAAAAATCATAAACTTTCCAGGGAAGGTAAAGAGTTCAGCTGAGTTTAGACTAAGTCTGAGGTGTCTTTGGGACATCCAGGTACTCTGAAATATGGCTTTCAGCATGCAAGAGAAGGAAAGGATAGAAGTACAGATTTTGCAGTCATCAAAAATATACTTTAGAAAATAGCATTACTCAAAATGAGACTGGCATTGTTATATATTATTGTAGGACTGTAAATTGGTTCAATGATATTTTCAAAGAAATTAAATAGCATGAGAAATTCTCCTATTTTAGGATAAGTAGGGGGAAGTTCCGTACTCTAGGTATATAATATATACTCAGTGATTATTTTTAGTTTATTGAATTCACAGTCTGCATCTTGTCTATCTACTTCTTTTTGCCTTCTTTGGAGCTAAATCACATACAGTAGTTCAGTGTAGATAATGAAAGTTTGTATGACAAAATTGTACAGTCCTTCCAGAATTCTTCCTTTCCAGTTGCTCTTTGTATTAAACAGAATTTAGGCATTTAAAGCTTCTAATGAAGGTCTAACAGCAGGCTTTTCACTCCAAGTATCAAAGTAACTACTGAAGGCAAAAAACAAGCTTTTATTCCTTTTTTGTGTAACTAAACATTTGATAATCAATTCAAGGGTTAGTAATACGAGACTTAGAAAAAGTTTGCAGAAAAATTTTAAGCAGTGCTATTTCAAGAATGTTGACACAATAGACTGGAGTGTTTATGGCTAAGGGCAGAAAAACTTTTATAATATTTCACATATACCTATCTTAAAGCCAGGTTTTGATTATAATACCAGCATTAAACCTCTGGATACAAACCAAACTGTTAGAACCTATTGCTAATACTTATAGAGTGATAACATGAAGTCAATGCAATGAACGGTAAAAATAAAATTGCAAAATCTTTTGAAAAAAATTTACATAAGAATATGTACCTAGAACTAAAAAGTCTTAGTAAACTTTAATGTTTTTATTAATCCTACATCTATTTATTTTAGCACTATACAAATAACTAGCATTTTTTTTACAGAAAATTCTGGCTACAAAAGAGCATAAAGAATAAAATGAGTCACTCATAATCCCAATATTAAAAAGAAAGCTCTATAAATATTTAGGTAATTAAATATATATCAATACATGTATCATATTTAGTATACCTATGAATATATTATATATAATTTACATTTTATAATTTTAGAAATTACCAATACTATGAGCATTTTTTGTGCTACTGAATAATATATTCATCTGCAATGGAAGTCAATTTTATAACTCCACAATAATTTATTGCTTAATCTTGAGAAACTATAATTTAAAATTATTGGATGGCAGGCAGTGATATAATAGTATGTAGAGAAGTTATTAAAGAAATAGTCCCTAGAAGTGAACAAAGATACCAGAACCAAAATGAAGATAATACATGTGTAGAATGTTTTTATGCAATTGTGATTAGATAAAGTTGGTGAGAGGAGTCAGGATAGGTGGGGAGTGTTAGATAAGGAAAGACTCTGAAAGCTACACTAACTAAGTTCAAATTTTATCCTAAGGGCATGCTTGTGTACAGAGGCATACTTTAATAGAATCAGTGTTTTCGAAAGATTAATCAAGTGGCCATCTGTTGTGGGAATGGAGTGAGGAAAGACTGAAGACAAGACTAATACAGTGAGTCTGTAAAGAGTTTATTGTATAAACCCCTGCAAAAGATTAAAGGAATAGTGATATAGGGAATGAAAAGACAGAGGGAGATTAAGAGAAACGTTTTAAGTAACAAAGGCACATAACTGAGTCATTCTGATCGGAGAAGCAAAACAAACGTACCTTGATTTTGGACAGGAAATTTGAAGCTATGGCAATACCCTTAATTCAAAATTGTGATGGCTATTTGGATTATAATAAAAGACTCTCTTGCAATTCTGACTAGGTAACAGTGAATTTAACTTTGCAAATCATCTGCAATGTCGGAAACTTGAGCAAAAATAAGCTTTCCTGTGAATAAAATAATAGGAATAAATAGCAAAAGCTTGGGAACTACATCTGAGGGAATGTCCACAGCTAGGAAGGCAAGAGGATGAAATATAACCAGGGAGAGAAGAAAGATAAGCAAAAGCAGCTGGATTTTGGCAACAGCATCAAATTATGAAAAGGAATAAAATAGAACTGGAAAGACTATTGGAATTGACAAAGGTTTTGGGGTGATTTTCAAGAACGCAGTTTCAGGCAACATATGGAAGACTGGAGTCAGACTGCAGATGAAGGAGAATAATGAAATGCCCTGTATGTCTTCACTCAGCCTAAAAGAGTGACTAAAGGAGGGAAAAGAGCGCAGTTGTACAAATTAGTAGGAGGGAGTCGCTTTTTTAAAAAGAGAAGTAATGAATAAATTTGAAAGGAGAGCTTTTAGCCAAAAGAAAACCTTCCTTTTCCGTTCATTTTTTTGGGAGGTGGGTTGAGGGGGAAATTTACCTTAAACAAAATCTGGGGCCCAGATATCACTCAGATTTTCATCCCTTTGCCAACTCCAGGACAGATGGAAGGCTGAACTCAGAATGAGTGAGGTTAGCTGAGGAAAAAGCAGGCACATTTACACTGTCTGTAAGGAGTTTCACATTTATCTATTACACCTTCCAGGAAGTTTCCCGGATGAAACTTTGTTCCATATGACATCTCTAGTTTCGGAACTCTATTGTTGTGTTTGAATATTAAGCACTTTGACATTTAGGTAATATCCTTTATCACAATATATATTACAATTAATATATACTTACATATCTAACAATGGTAGAAGGTCCATGAAGTGAAAAAAAAAGAGATGAGAGAGAAACTATAATGTAGTGTAATAAAAGACAACTTGAAATAGGTGGAGTGTAAACTGGCATGGACTCCTTTATAAATGTGATCATTTATCCCTTCAGAACATAGAATTTCAAATACTGTTTCCATCTTCAGTCCTACATCTTTTCATCATGTGTGGAGTTTTTCTTCATTTCCTGAGCCTTATTAATCCTCTTTCCAATTTACACTTCACAATTTCTATGATGATGATAACTTGGTAGATTTCAGCCAGAGGTTTCTGATTTTTCTTCAAATACACATCAAATAATATTTTAGTAGCTGTTTAATTTTAACTTCTAGAGAAACTGTGATCAATTGTTCATTGCTGCAAATTCCCAAGGTCAATGTTACTGGTTAACCCATTGTTTTCCAAACTCTGCTTCACATTGTAATCACTTGGGAAATCTCTAAAACATACTAATGGCTGACTCCCACAACATACATAGTAATTTAATTTGTATGGTGTATGGCTGGTACATCAGAATTTTTTAAAAAAACTCTGCAGGTGATTCTAATGTATAGTCAAGTTTGAAAATCGCTTTATATTTTTGTCTCTGTGGTTCACAGTGCTCATGTACCCACATTGTCTTTCAGAGTTGAATGGTACCACCTGATTTCTATCCTTCTGGAAATTTTCTTTTTTTTTTAAGGTGGAGTCTCACTCGGTCGCCCAGACTGGAGTGCAGTGGCCGCTCCCGGCCACCGCAGCCTCGACCAGCTGGGCTTCGGCGATCCTTCTGCCTCAGCCTTCCGAGTAGCCGGAATTACAGGCGCGCGCTCCCACGCCCGGTTGATTGTTTTATTTTATCGTAGAGATGAGGTCTCACCTGCCCAGGCAGGTCTCGAACCTGCGGGCTATAATGAAACTCGATCTATTTAAGGAGTTCCCACTGTTGTTATAGTTTGTGCAATAGAATTAGTACATAGCTCTTCAAAGAATCTTGTGCCTGCTTCATTCCCCTTTTAGAAAAGAAGTATTTTTTAGATCTTCTTAGGGTTGGAGGAACAGTTTGCTTCTAATAGATCCACTCCAACATAACCATTTCAATAGCAGTCTATGAACTCATTTTTTAATCTTATGCTTTTGAGGCAATTCATTGTCATTGATTGTAAGCACTTGTTGATCAGGCTTTGATCAGTCATCTGACTGGCTGGTAATAGTACCGCCAATCTTAGGTGGTACTGAAGTTAAGACTTTAAAACCCAAATCCTTGTTAGTGCACCCCTGGTCATGAATTCATCCTGATCAAGACGTGTAACTCTTCTCTTTTCTCATGTAGACCAACACAAATACTACTAGATGCTTAAGTCTTAGAATATTTTTGGTATAACTATATCTCTTTCAAAACAGACTCAATTTTCAAAACAAACTCAAAACAAACTTTCAAACTTTCACAACAAACTCAAAATTTGAATTAAGTAGAACTCTAAGTTCATAGGGAAACCTGGAGGCAATAATTGGTGAAGAGTGATTATCCTGAAGAGATTAGCATCAATTTATGATGTAACTTTTTCAGAGTAAGCTATGGACAGAGTAAGCTAACATCCCTATCTCATATCTCAGGATCCACTACTTTTCCATTAGTGCCCTTTCCTGGCACGGTTCCACACATTGTTAGTGCTGCAAGTCTGCCATACTTTTCCAACCTACACTTCATCTTATATCATATTTGCTCTGCTATTTCTATGTTTTTATATGCTATTGTTTTCATGATTGTAGATTTTTTTTTTTTTTTTTTGAGTCGGAGTTTCACTCAGTCACCCAGGCACGCTCACAGCCACTGCAGCCTTGATCTCCTGGGCTCAGGGGATCCTTCTGCTTCAGCCTTCCAAGTAACTAAAACTACAGGCATGTGCCACCATGCCTGGCTGATTGTAGATTTTACTTCACCTTGTTTCCTATGTAATTGCTCTAGAGCCATGAAAAACAGCCAATTGACTCCACAATCTTTATGGTCACCACTGTTGTGGTATCATTAAGGAGTTGGTCTCCCAACTCTTTTTCATTTACCTACTCTTCCACCTTTGCCACAACTTTGTTGTCATTGCTTTACATAGACTACTCTGTGACTCTTTTTTCTACCCAATACTCGATGTGTAAGTAATTTCTTCTTAATTACTCTTCAACCAATCTGATCCTGCAATACCATTTCAAGTGCTTATTTCCTGGAAATAGTGCTGGTACTAATTACTCTATCAATCAAAACTTCGATAGAAGAAAGTTGGACACTCAGGATAGATACTCTGAGGAAGGTAAATTTACAGAGGGGTTATTTATAAAATTTTGCATGTAATGGAACAGCGAGGGATGTATTGATATTAGTTGCAGTGAACCTCTTTCAATTCCTTGTCCCAGTGGGAAAAGGGGTGGTAGTGGTGGTTACAGAACCCCAGATGGAATAATTTTATAGAGTCAAAGTAGACTTTCGGTCAAGGGAAATAGCCAGCTCAAAACTCCTGGCCACTTTCTGCTATCTTCCTTTGTTTTCCTACCACAGTTTTCCATTTAGCAAATTCAACTTTAATCTCAAAGACATGGAAACTTGGTAACATTATTTCCACAAATATTCTTCCCAGAGTAGAAAGCAGGATTTAGAAGAGTGGTAAGCAAATCTGAAGCATATAATACTCCATATGTTATCAATTAAGATGACTACTTGGAATGTATACATTTCTACGGCTAAAAAAACCCAGATTTTAAGATAAAAGAAAATTGATATTTTAATAGTTATTTTCAAAAACAGTTTAGCCATAATTTGTATAATAAAATTATAATTTGCATAATAAAAAGAGCTATGTCATACTGAGTATGTCTTATTTGTCAAACTCATTCCACATTTGCTTCATTTGTCACCTAATTTGATCTTCAGACTATCCTATTTTTGTATATTCGTCATTAGGTAATATTATGCCAATTGTGTGGATATGCTGGAAGAGATTGACTTGCTTACAATCATACAGGTTACAAGCAGGAATTCAGGATATGATTCCTTCTTTGACTCCAAAATCAGGTCACTACATTAGCAGGTATAATATTGAAAAAAAATCAGCAATTATATCTTTCTGTAATATTTTGCAGTTATTTGTTTCGTATTTTCTATAGGGCAGGAAATTAATAACAGTCATGGTAAATATGAAGAAGGATATGACCCAGATCTTTTCATTAAGATGATATAGAGTGTTAGAGAGTCAGTCTGCTGGAAGCACTGGAGAAATGCCTGCAGAGAGGCATGGGTGGCCTTAATGTGGTTGTTGTGTGACTTGTCAGCATTATATCAGGGTAGCTTTCAGTGACTGAAAAAGCATTCTAGCTTTCAAGAGTGAGGACAGAAAACTCAGAACACTAGCAGAGTTTAAAGGTAGGCACTTCAGCCGGGCTCGGTGGCTCAGCCTGTAATCCCACGCCTTTGGGAGGCTGAGGTGAGTGGATTGCCTGAGCCTGTGGGTTCGAGACCCGCCTGGGCAGCGAGACCTCATCTCTACAATAAATCAAAAAAAAAAAAAAAATCAGCCAGGCGTGGTAGCACATGCCTGTAATTCCGGCTACTCGGAAGACTGAGGTGGAAGGTTCGCCAGAGCCCAGCAGGCGAGGCTGCGGTGGCTGGGAGCGACCACTGCACTCCAGTCCAGGTGACAGAGTGAGACTCCAACTCAAAAAAAAAACAAAAAAGACAGGCACTTCTCTCCCTAGAACAAGTAGAATAAAATCATAACTTAATATGTACTTAAAGGTGGGAACAAGGCTTGGACTTCCCAAAAAACATTTGTAATTTAAAAAAGAAAATCAAAATTGCCTGGCATTTGAAGAAATATTGGATGGAGTAGTGACAACATTGAGAAAGAAAGTCCAGTCTACTCTTGGTCTTCTTGTTATCTCCTCTGTCACCTTCATGACTTAGATCACTTCTACTTAAACTAGTTAGAATGTAAAATGAGTATGTCCATAACTTTAAATGCACTTCTTCCTTTACTCACCCCAGATCTTTACAAAGAGAGTTGTGTATTTACCCTAAATTATCACTGATTCCAGAAAATATCAATAAAAGCAAACTCTTTTCCTTCTGAAGTTTAATTTTCAAAATTGGCTCACATTACTGAATGTATGATGTTGTGTCTTCTGTATTTAGTTTCCTAATACCTATTTCACTTTCAATGATTAAGTCTATCCTCTTATGACTATTTCATCACCAATAATTGGAATATAATTAATATCAAGGGGCATATGATATAACCTGACCAATAAAAATCTAAGGAGAAATCTGCTAGGGTTTGCGTAGAAAGTTTTACATATTTCTGAAAAAGACTGTTTGAACATGTATGTACATCTTCTGTGTGTGGTCACTGACAAATGCATGTGTTAAGCCTAAAAGTTCCATAACTATCTCACGACAAACCTGGTGAAATGGCAACCTTTAGCAAAGTACAGAACCGAAAGACACATAGAGAGGTGGATCAGAAAACACATCCTACCAAGAGCTCCATCAAGCTGTGATGCCATTTATATTTGAGTTTGTACATTTCCTTATTTAAGTCTATTTTAGGCAGAATTTTCTACTACCAGCAAATTTGCCTACCCATATCTGTAGGAATACTACAGAAAAGAGTTTCAACACTTACTAACTAACTGTGCTAAAATTAAATAAAAGTGCCTGATTTCACCTTTGCAATTCTTTTGTCTTACATGTATTTAATTTGTGGCACTACACAAAAATATTGTGTATGTCTTGTATATTCCACATAGTCTCTCCTGCAAAAAAATCTGTAACAAAAATGCTCTCCTTATATACAGGGTTTTTTTTTTTTTTTTCCTTCGTATTTTTGTTCTGTTTTGTTTTTGGTGAACGTGAGCCCTTCCTTTATATCTTTTGACAACGACTTATTTGGAGAATGCATTAATTGTCCCATGTGGCATTTGCCCATCATCTTTTAAGAAAATTGGGGAAAATGACTGAAGTTAAAAGAAAAAACACATGTTTATGAGGGTATAGAGACATAGGCAAGAGAGGGTAGAAAGGAAAAGCCATAATTTGTTTATATATTTGTGTAAATAGGTAAATAGAATTTTCCAAAAATAAAAAAATTGTTAAATGCAATGAACTGTATGTTTGTTTTCTTCAACATTTACATATTGAAGTTCTTTTGCAAGGTAATATTATTAAAACATGAAACATTTTTGAGGTAATTAGTTCGTGCTGGTAGTGTCCTTTAGAATGAGATTAGTGGCCTTAGTAAAAAGGACCCCAAAGAGCTCCCTTACCCTTTTTCCACTATGTGGAAAATCTACATCCTGTAACTTGGAAAAGGGCTCTCACCAAAACGTGATCATACTGGCACCTTGAACTTTCATTTCCATTCTCTAGAAGTACATTTCTTTTATTTACAAGCCACCTAACCTTTGTCATAAAAGTTCCGACTAAGACACCAAAAATTACAAAATATGCGCTGGGAAAAATAAAATAAAAATTTCAATCTCAGAGTTATTGTGTATTGTTTTGAATCACAATATATTAATTCCTATTGAAATATTTTCTAAGACTGTGAATGGTGATTACTTTAATGGAATAAAGGAAAATTATTATTTTGTAGGCATTAGTGTTTTATATTTCAATACCATCTGTGTTTATAGCCTTTTAAAGTGACTAAAAACTAAGTGACTATTATTTGCCTGTAATGTATGATTGGATCACTCTGGAAATCCTTGTAATATTACATGGATTAAGGTTATGACTCAGTTCATAATATTCTTACTAACTTAAATAGTAAACATAGATGAGATTTTATAACGTTGAATGTATAATAAAAAAACGACTATTTGACTTCTTTCATGGTTTCATTTTGTTTTTATTACTTCCAAGTGGCTAATCATCTTTTTTCTATTAATGAAGTCCATTTTGAAGACATTTTGCAGTATGTTGAATAGTTTGTTTATAGTAAAATTAACAAAAAAAGTCAACTTTAAGGGAGATTCAAAAAATAATACTCATTACCTAAACAGTATAAGAATACTAGCAAAGAAAGACATATTGAACAACTCTCAATGGTTCTTTATAAAAGGCAACTGCAAACACATTCAGAATAGACATAAAGACATTACTGAAGTCATTGTGGTATACAGGATTATATGAGCTGAATATGGGTCTCCTACAACTCTTCATTACTTTTTAAAACTCAGAATTATGTTGTCTCACCTTAGAACAATACAATTTTAAGTATCTACACTTTTGAAGCTAGGCGCTTCTAGAAAAAAATTGAAATTAAAATACTTTGTGTATTTATTTCAGATATTTTATTTTTTTAGAGTAAACTATGAGAGAAGAGAAATCTTGGATTCTATCTCTGGTTTCTGTTGGTGAAATGACAACAATAGTACAAATATTAATTCAAGTCACATTCACACACCCACCCACATGTACATACACACACCTCAAGCAGAGTAAGAGATATACTGCAATGCATAGTCTCAAACGATGCATAGTCTGTTGCTGAGCAGGGCAGCCGTATAGTGTCGTAAGTGCTATGGGAGACAAGGCAAAAGAATCCTAATGAGGACTGAGTGAGTCATGAAACGGTTCTTTGAGGAAGTGACTCTGAAGATTAAATGGAGAGGGTAAATTAAAATTAATAAGAAAAAGTAGAGTATACTTGTAGCATAAGGAAAGCTGGATACAAGTATTACAGATCTCCAAGGATATAAATCCAGATGTGAAAGGTAGGTTAGAAAAATACTATGGAAAGCTTTGATGTCTTAAGAATAATGTCATCACTTTTCCCAATGCTATCAGGGAGTATTGCAAAAATTCAAATAGTAAAATGACTTGCCCATAAAATAACTGTGCTTTAGAAAATTCATGTGGCTAGAATAATGCAGATAAATTAGACTATATTAAATGTAAGATTTTAGGCAAGAATATACATGGATCTTCTTGAGGTTTTGATATTGGAAATGAAGAGAGGACAATAAATTAGAGCGCAATTAAAGAAATATTAATATTGAAGGATGACATTTTAAGAGAGACATAGATGGAAACTAGTAGGTAGGATGGGGAAAATAAAAATGGTACCAAGGTTGGCCGGGCACGATGCCTCATGCCTGTAATCCCAGCACTTTGGGAGGCAAAGGCAAGAGGATTGCCTGAGCCCACAGGTTTGGGACCAGCCTGGGTAACATGGAGAGACCTCGTTTTACAACAAATCAAAAAAAAAAAACAACAAAAAACTGGGCACGGTGACACATGTGTGTCATTCCAGCTACTTGGAAGGCTGAGGCAGAAGGATTGCCTGAGCCCAAGAGGTAAAGGCTACAGTGGACATGAGCATGCCACTACACTCCAGTCTGGGCTGCAGAGTGAGACTCCAACTCAAGGAAAAAAAAGAAAAAGGTACCAAGGTTTGAGAGCACGGATAATGAATACATGATAGTGACATTCCTTAGATAATGGTTAAGAAAATGTCAACACTTCAAAACCTATGTAAAAACCTCATAACTCCTGCAAATGTTCTTAGTAAACAAACTATACTCCCAAATGTTAGGGAGAAATTTGACTTTATCATTCATAGTATTATCAATGAAATACAAATTAGCTATATAAACGCCTCAAGATTGAATGAGATTGCTAATCAAGTAAAACTAAAGATGGAATTTGTATCTCTGAATGCTGATTTCCCCCTATATATCCACTAGGCTCTACTGCCAAAAATAAAAGAAAAAAGTACTAAGATCATGTGCCCTAAAATATCACACTTCTTCCTGGTGTTTGATGCCCGTCTGTTTATGGTATAGACCTAGAATTGAAGCGGTCTGAGATTCCTGAATAAACTCTCAGTTTCTCCTCAAGGCCATCTGATGGCAATCTCTTTGCTGTGAGATGCTGTCTGTTATGGGCAATGTTCCAACCTTGCAACCTTATCACATAGGGAATACTTATTCATCAGTATGCACCACTGCTCTATATTTCTCTTTGATGTTGCATTAAAAATGACGTCTGGCTATAGCTTTTCTCATCTGATTTTTGAAGCTGTAGCAAATGGCACCAATTTTAGGAGGAATAAGTGTATGCACGTGTCTGTGATGGACTATGTACGTTCCCGTAAATTATATTTCCTCTTTTAAATAAAATTCAAAGAACTTGCTTGTCCATTATCACAGCTGGATGTCGTTTGGCAGAGTGATTACAACAATGGCAAAAATTTTCCAGCCCTACCTGTATTCACACATTTTGCAATGTGACTTTGAGGTTTCTCCTGTTATAAGCTGGAGTTCATTTCCTCACCCATTGAAGCTGGAGTATGACTTCTGTGGGGCAGTAGAATGTGGTAGAAGTGACAGCGTGCCAGTTCAAAGTTTAAAGTGCAAGTGTCCTTGGGCACTTTTGTTCTCCCTCTTGCTCCTCGGTTTTTATTATGAGAGGAAGCCTGGCCTGATCTATCGGAGAATGAGAGAACACATGGAGAGGAACTGATTTCCTGTGGTCAATGGCAGACTGTCCCCAGATATTTAAGCAATCCAGACCAAATTAGCACAGTTGCCTACCTGTTCCACAGGTGACTACAAATTCATGAGGAAGCCCAAACAAGACCAGAATGGCTAGTCTTAATGTAGACTTGTTAGAAGTAAGGTAGTAAGACACAGATATTATTTAAGCCACCAAGATTTGGATAGCAATTTAAGTCAAACTATAAATGTTATAAATATTAAATGTATTTACATATATTTATCTTAATTACAATCTTTACATCTCTGCCACTGAGGAAATTAAAAACATGTGTTGTGCAAAACATACTTTGAGTAATAGGCTAATGCATTCCCTTTTATCTCTTGCTAATGTTCTTCAACCTAATGTGCTTTGAACAAACTGTTTCCAAACTCTACTCAAGTTTCCCTTCCTGTTTTGTCTTGGTAAGGAAACAAAATACCTTATAGAAAACAAAAAATATCCATAACTTGTTGGAAACTTCATCTGCCTTCCTCAAAAACAGCAATTCCTGTAATGGACTAAATCCAGTTTGCTTAATTCTAATTCAATAATTTTTTTAATTTCAAAAGCTATGATGTGTGTGTATATTTAAAATACATATAATCATGTAACTTTTGACCTAAATCATATCTAATAAGGTTTTTCTCTATATGCAACAATGCATCTCTAGTTTTTTTTTTTTAAATTTTCTGACTAGTACCGTTCGTTACTTCTTGTTTTTTCTGTACCTTAACAATTAATAGCCATTAACTGATATAAATGTCTCTTTTCCTTTACATTCTGAAAAAGGTTAACTTTCTTTTTTTTCGATTTAATGTCACTCACTGAGTTTTTCTGACTATAAAGTAGAAATGGTCAACTGAATAAAGGAAAGAAGCAATATGTTGTGTGTGTATGTGTGTGTGTGTGTGTGTGTGTGTGTGTGTATGAGAGAGAGAGAGAGAGAGAGAGAGAGAGAGAGAGAATGAGAGAAAGAGGAAGAGAAAAACTATGGAGAATTATCTAAAAGGTCATACTAAATGAGGCAATTACAACGAGGGAAATGTTCCAAATTGCTGACCTCCAAGAGGAATTTTGTCTGCAGATCTACAGATGTGTTTTGTTTGGCATATACACTATTTGAAACAAACTTGAACTAATTGTCATATTTTATGAATGGGAAACTTCTCAAAAAAAAATATTCCATCTCCTCCTGAAAGCTCAGAAAATGCATCCACACTGGGTCCACATGCTTGAGTGACAAAAGTCTGTTGTAGTTTAACAGGAGCTGATCGTTTTGTTAGAAGACAAAACCTCAAGATCCACCAATGCAAATGTTCTATTGTCTATCACGTTTGCCTAAAACCATTCTAAAATTACTTTGCCTGGAATAAAGCAGAGTTGAGTGCTTTGCAATAAGGAAGTACATAGGTTAGGTAACTATTTACCTGGCATGTTTAACCCAATTGCTTGCCTATCTCCTCTAGACCTTTCAGTTTCGATTCCTAGGTTAAGGTTTTAGAACAGATGAAACAATCAATTCTTTTGGGACACAGGTAGCAGAAAACAATGTGGTTTTCCTTAAAAACACAAAAGTGGGAAGCAATCGGTTCCCATTATTAGGATCCAGTGATACTAAAAATGTCATCAGAAATATATTTATTTTCTCTCTGTTTCTTGACTCTACTGTCATCTGTGTTGGACATATACTAAGACTAGTTTTAGTCATGGGATGATAAAGTCCACTGGTTCCTTCCAGGCTTCATAAAGTCTTTAGTGTCAATAATTCTGGAAATGAGAAGAGTATATTTCTCAATTATTCCAACATAGCACTTTGAGAGGGCTCTTATTGACCTGGCTCAAGCCACATGCCCAACCCAACCAATCATTGACCTGGCTCAGTACACAAGTTCAACCTAACCAATTACCTTTGCCACAAGGGCATGGTATTCTCTTTAAGGGCCAGGCCTAGTTTTTAGATTATCTACCTGTCTCTGTTGCAGGAGCAAGAAGAATTAACTTAATCTGAAATTTCAGAAATAGCATGCCTATAGTAAGGAAGAATTCTGTCAATGGAAGGAGAGAGATATTTCAGTCAGGCAAAATAACAGTTGTATACAATTGCAAATTAAAATATAACACTAGGGAACTGTGTGGTTATTCAGGAATGCATACTAGAATTATTAAATGAATTTCTAGGACAAAATAAAAATGTACTTATGTATGTTTCCTAAGAAATCTATGAGGTATGTATAAACATTTCATAGATATTTGTACAAAAGGGCCACTGAGGAATAGAGAACAGAGGATACGTTATCCAAAAAGTTAAATAAGTCACAATGTAATTGAAAGGATAATTTATTAGGGACCAGAGTTTTACGCTATTGTTACTAGCTATGTTAGCTTTAGTATGTTATTTATCCTTTACTGGATTATAGGTTGCACATTTTTAAAGATTGTGAAATATACCGAGAATGCCAAAAATGTACACACATTATAAGAAAGTAAAAAACTGTATTATAATTGTAATACTCAGTATCTACCGATTACAAAAGAGGAATGCAAGTTACGTTTGACCTCTGTCATTATAAGAGACACTCAGTGTGGTTAATATCAGCGTCCAGACACTTCTGATTACAGCGAACATCTCTAAAAATAGGCATACTTTTTTTCACTCCTGGTATAGCACATAGATATAAATGCACAAATACTCATACATGTTTTAAAAAATAATAAAAACAAGCATGCTTGTTACCATCATTCAGCTTAACAATGAAAATATTGTCATCTATTTAGAATCCCCCGAGGTACTCCTCTTTTATTGCTTATCCTCTCTCCCAAAATAACCAGCACCCTGAATATTGTGCTACTTATTATCTTCTTTTCTTTTTTCTTTTTTTTGCCAAACATATATATTTAATCCCTAAAATTAGCCTGTTTGGGAGATTTATGAAAATAAAGTAATGCAGTAGATATTTTTCTATAACTTCTTTTGTTTAACAAGATACAGAATATGTAAGATTCATTCATGCTGACATAGATGGTTGCTATCAGGGTGAATAGAAATTTCACATTGTAATATCTTTCGTACAAATTGAGTTTTTACTTATTATAATGTAAAAGACTTTGTCTTTGGTAATGCCTTTCCTTATAAACTACTTTCTGAGTAAATTATATCAAAATCCCAATTTTTTAAACTTATCTTCTTCTATTCTTTTCACTTTCTATATTCATTTTTGACTGCATAAATAGCATATATGTTAATTTTTATAAATTTATTTTATTTCAAAGATGTGGGGTACAATTCAGGATTAGGTATACAAGTGGTTACCATACAGGTAAAGTTTGGGCCTCCCTTTGGCCCCCACTTTACCTGGTTTGAGATCATGTACCCTTATTTGACATTATGTGCCACCCCCTCCCCCCACTTCCCTGGCAGTTTCTGGCTACTGCCCATTCTTTGCTCATAATATTATGGTAAATGTTCAGGGTCCTCACATGAGTGAGAACATGTGGTACTCAGTTCTCTATTTCTGTGATACATCACTGAGTACTATAGACTCTAAATTCATGCAAGTTGCTGCAAAAGTCATAGTTTTGTTGTTTTTTATGGCATATATATTGATTTTTGAATTCAGTTTTAAAATATTTGTTACTTAACTTGATAATTTAGTCTGGTTATACTTAGAGAGATTTATGATATAATTCAATTCATTTTTATGAATACTTTCCTACTGATTCTATGTATGTATCCTTTTACTTCTCCTGTATTGCTGATCTTTGGAATTAATTTTGTCTCATGATACAGCTTTGTTCTACTACATAGTTTGTTCTACTATATAGTATATAGTTTACAAACTATATGCCTTATTACTGCTATAGAAATTACCATGAAAATTATTAAATATACATTTTCAATATTGAACTTTAAATTTAATCAATGTGATTGCTTTCTTCTAAGGCAATATAAAACCAACAGAATCATTTACTCTGCTCATTTCCTTTCAGTATTTTATTATTATATTTAAATAAAATATGTCCTTTCAATATTTTAATTCTCGTATTTAACCCTGCGGGGGTCCAGCCCCGCAAGGGTCGTGAGATTTCCTGAAGGAGAGACGGATAGGTGAAAGATGAAAACATTATACTCGGATACCTGCTTCCTGAACAGATGACAATTTAATGTTAGTTAACACAGAGCTTTTATACCATTCGTAAAGGGACAAGACAAAGAAAATTCCTTCACGTACGTATCTTCTAAAAGTTACCATCTAGTGGTCTTAGCAATAAACAAACCAAGATTCCCATAAACATTCAGACAACAAGTCTTATTCATAAAGCCAACAATGATACTTTTAGTCCAATGTCCTGAATTACAGTCCTTGAAATGTCTCAAGAAAGTTTCTAAGCGTTCATTTCTTCATGTGTCAGTTTTCCCATCTTAGGCTTTTATGTCCTTCAGAGCCTTGTGATCACCTCCCTTGTCCAGATGTCCTTGTTACTTTTATCTTGCAGTGCTTGTTTCTAAAGAGAACTCAAAAGAAGTTTTTAGTAATATTTCCCAGGCCCCTCAAGGTTGCTTTCTGTTTTTAGCTGATTTGTCATAAAAGTGTCTGATTATTATATTATGAGTTCAGTGAAAACCCACTTTATAAATGTTAACTTAGAGCTTTAACTATTGAATTAAGTAAAAACCTTAATGATTAATCTTTATCCTAAGTCAGTGAAAACAGTGTTATAAATCAACTACATAACTCCTAGATAAGTGTTAGAACTTATAATGAATTCATAATGAACTTACTATAAACTTGTGCTTCTAAAAAACCTTATGTCTAAACATTAAACTACATAATTCTAAATCAAATAAGGAGTGAATATACTTATATCATTTATTACTTAAGCAATATCTAGTAACTTATAACCAAGTGAAAGAAAGCATTCTTGATGTGCTTCAGAGTTTAACCCTTGCGTGTGTTAGAAAAGGCCAAGCAGCATAGTGGGAAAATGGAAAAATGAACCATGACATTCTCAGGTTAGCTGTGAGTACTTCGCATAAACATGCCATTTTCTTCTTCCACGACTGCACAGAATTCTTTGGCGGTACCAAACAGCAAAGACGCAAGACAGAAGGGCCTCAGCTGCCCGGACTCGCTTTGCGGCCGGGGGTCCTCAGCGCACCTGGACTTTGTCAATCAGGCGGGCCTCCAAGCCTGGCTATTAGTTTGGATTTAACCATGTAGTTAAAATGTTCTGTGTTGTCTTACTTCTCGTCTTTTAGCCCCTTGATGTGGGACCTCTTTCTTTTTTCTAGAGTGCATCATCTAGACTTCAGCCCAATTAAACCTCTGATAAATGCATTATTGTCTAAATGTCTTTATTTTGTCTTCATTCTTGAAATAAATTTCCTTTCTTATTTACCTTTTGAGGTCTATGTGTATTCATTTGGAGTCTATAAAAGTTATCATCACTGCATTCTGACTTCAGTTATTGCTGTTGATAAATGGACTGTCTGTCAAATTATCACTCTTTGAATACTATTTTTAATTTATCTAGCTTTTTAATTTTCTCTGTGTGCCATTGGTTTTTTGCAATTTCAAAAATGTGAAATTCTTTTGCATTTATACTAAAGTAGCTTTTTTGGACTTGATATCTTTAACTGTTTTTGAATGTTCTCAGGTTCTATATCCTCAAATATGCATCTTCTCTTTCTCTTTTTCCCAAATGAAATTCTAAGTAGATAAGTTACATTGGATTCCATCTTTTATTTGAATAACTGGATAATTTTCTAATTCTTTCCTTCTTTCTTGTCTAGTCTAATCTATTTAGTTTTTAATTTATTATATTTTCATTTCTGAGCATTCTGTCTTTCTTTTTTATCTTTGTATAATTATTTTTTAGTTTATCATTCCCTGCAGATATTGATAATATTTGCTTTTATTTCTTTAAAATGTTTAATGCTATCATTAATTTATAATTTAGATTTGAAAATTCTCACTCAACTCATTGTGGTTTGGTTTTTGCGTTCTGTTATATTGCTTGGTTCTTGAATACTTTGTATTTTTGCCTTTAGTGCTAAGTTTACTGGGATATTTTTCTCTGTTTGGAAACTTATCAAACTTCTCTGTGACTAGGTTAAAGTAAAACACTTTCCCAGATTTTATTTGTTTCTGTTAAGTTATTAGGTGCAATTGAAACTCATGGTTTATTTATTTATGTATTTATGTGTGAATGTATTTATTTATTGGCTACTTAGGTGAAGTCAATAGTATAGTGGAAGCAAGGGAGAGGAATATGTAAGATCTGCAATAAACTGCACTATATTCATTCCATTATCTATAACAATAATGTGTGACCAACTAGTGATAGCTTTTTAAAATGATTTGTTTTCATTATAGTATTATTAACCATTGAAACTTTATCCAATATAAGGTATCTAATTCATTTAAACTACACCTTCTATAACATGTACCTCACACGTGTTTTTCGATGTAGTAGGGACAAAATGTCTTATCTAGGTGGATATCTCTGGTGGTCTATTAAGAGACATGGATTCAGAGTCTTTCTCTCCCTCTCCCCCTTTTTTTCTCCTTCTTATTCTCTCTGTCTCCTCACTCTCTTCCACCTAATTTATCACTGTGGTGTGAGTCTTTTACAAGGTTTTTCATCAGAGGAAGATTTGGACACTGAGGAGATTTGCCCTGTTTGAAAAGTAGAAAATTTTTTCCATAAGAATAAGTGTCATTAATATATGAAGACTGGGGTTTAATTAGTAAACCATGATGAAGTGGTCCTACATATGATAAGTACACGGTTTTGTTAACCTCATCCAACTGGTTGTCAGATTTACCTGTATGTAAATCAGGCAACTCTAAAGTATTGATCCTTGATGTAATTTCTGAATATTTGGTTTCAGTACCACAGCCCTCTAGCTTGAGTTGTATATGTATGCAAATTAGACAACAATCCTATGGTGATGTTGATTAGATGTGATGAGTTCCATGGATCAGGCAACACTTTTGTGTTTGTACTGATAAAGTGTTGTGGCCACAACTGAGACTAAGATTTAGTAAACATTCAGGTATGCATTCACACAAAATACTGTACACACTACCACTTCTGCTCATTATTAAGCTGTATTTTTCTTGAAGTTGGTTGGGAATGGGGAAGTATGATTTACTCTCATGTTAATAGTATAGCTTCCTGATTCACCCTCATGTTGAGGGTGTAGGCTTTCCTGGTAGAGGTATATAGATGGTCTTATATTTAGACTCTCCACCATGAAGAGCCTTAGGAATTTGGATACTGTTACAATGCCTGAAAAGATCAGCGATAAGCATCCATGCAATATTATCATGATTGGCAAATGTCTTTAGGAGAAAAGTGGCTTCTGTGCTCTGTTTGCATCTCTAGGTATTTCACACATATTTTGGCTTATTAATTATTTTATCTTATCAATTCTTTAAAACTTTCAATATGATTTCTTAAAATATTTTAACTAGTATTTTCATGGGGCAAGAAATTATTCTGAGGGTAGCCTGATGATTACTAAAGACTTGATGGCAAGTTTTCTCATTGTCAATATCTGTGAATAGAGTGGGAATTGGAAAGATTCCAATTGTGTATTTCTATGACTCAGCGCGTGAGTAGGATTCATACCCTTGTTGCTGCTGCTTCTTCTCCTTCCTTTTCTCCTTCTTCTCTTTCTCTTTCTCTACCTCCTCCTTATCCCCCACTTTCTTCTTCTTCTCCCTTTCTTCACTGCTCTTAGCTCCACGAAGAACACACAATTTTTCAGTCAGTCTCTTCTCTTTTTCTAGAAGTAATAGGCAGAAACTATGTTGACAACCTTTCCTAGAAATTTCTTATAATCACTAATTATAAGCATTCCTAAACTTCAGAGGCTATATTCTCTACAAATAAATTAAGTGACAAACTGCAGGTGGTACTTGGCTGATGAAAATTCACCTCAAAAGACTATTTTCAAAAGGGGAAGGATCTCACAAAATGAATTAATTCAAAATCACATTCTTCTTTTGTTAGTGTTCTATTTTAAACAATGCAATACAGTTTAGCAATATTTTAAACTTATTTTTGTTTTTCCTTAACAGGAATTATATGTATTAGATATAGTATTAATTTTTGCTGATTATTAATTGTTGAAGTTTGCATGGCATATATGTCTATGTTTGGTATTGGGTTGAAAGCAGTGAATATGAATCAAATCAAGTAGTTCAGTTGGTATGTTTTATAAATATGTCCCTGATTTTGAATAGATAAGGCAGTTTTATACACTAATATGAAGTTTTATGATGTTTTACATTAATATTCTCTAATATAATGATATTAGACTCTATTTGACAGCTTCTGCTGCAAAATGTTCTGTAATAAACAACCCCTTTCAGTGTCTTACATAAGTGCAGACTTACTTCTTACATTTTATACCAGTGACTGTGAGTTGGATACTGATTCTGAAGTTCAATGTCAAATGTAGGTTTGCTCCAAGGTATCTTCTCATTCCAAGACCAGCATGATGATGCACACATCTATGATTTGATGTTTTTGCACGAGCAAAAACAAAAAAGCAAGGCAGAAACTTGCCATGACTTCTGCATCCTTTACTCAAAACTGTCACCTTGTCACATCTTCCTATATTCCATTAGACAAATCAAACTTTATGGCTAAACCATGTATCATTGTAGGGAAAAATGTGTTTCCTATAAGTTAGAGCAAGGGGAGAATGAAGATTTGCAGAACTAGAACATCTACCTCAGTGACACTGTGGCTATTGTTTACTTTCTAAATTATGGAATTATTCTAACAGAAATAAGACTGTGGAACATAATTTAAAACCCAATGTACCAGTAAGTCAGTTTCAGTGAAACTAAACTTCTTTTTTTAGTATCTTCAAAATAATTTTTTTAATAAACGAGACATTTTAGAGATTGTTGAAGCCCCATGTTTTATAATTTATTATTTATTTCTGTATCATCTCTTCCTTCCAAATGCCATTCACTATCTTGAAATGATTGCTTCATTTTTTTCATGCATGTAAAAACATTTACTAGTTATGAGTATATATAAAAATAGTAGTACAGAAGTGAAATTTAAATCATTGGATAGAAACAATATGACTTTATTCTTAGCATCATACAAATTGGTTTTGTATCCTAACATATTTTTAATTTTGTTTATGTTAATATGCATAGACCTAGTTTTGTTTATTTTTGTTACAAATATTTGTACATATTTATAGGCCACATATGACATTTTGTTACATGTGTAGACTATACTGAATAAGTCAGAGTATTCAGAGTATCCATCACACTGAGTTGCTATCATTTCTATATGTTGGGAACAACTCATATTTCTGTTCTGTTTTGAAATATATAATGCAACAGTTGTAAACTATAGTCATATTACTCCACTACTGAACATTAAAGCATATTCTGTCTAACTGTATATTTGTACTCATTAACCAATCTCTATTTATCCTTTCCCACGTATGAGTGTGAATTTGTTCATTTTTGTGTCTGGATAATTTCACTTCACATAATGACCTTAAGTTCCCTCAAATTGTTGCCAATGAAATAATTTCATCCTTCTTTTGGCCTAATATCATTCAGTTGTGTATATATACCACATTTTAAAAATTAACTCATTTATTGATGGGCACTTAGGTTGATTTCATATCTTGATTATTGTGAATAGTGCTGCACTACATATGGGAATGCAGATATCACTTTAATATACTGATTTTTTTCATGGAATAAATACCCAATAGTGGGATTACTGGTTCGTGTGGTATTTCCATTTTTAGGTTTTTAAATAATCTCTGTACTGTTTTGTATAATAGCTGTCCTATTTACATCCCCATCAACAGAATATAAAAGTTCCTATTTTTTGGTTTGTGTATTCTCACCAGCATCCATTATTTTCTGTCTTTCTGATAATAGCCATTCTAACTGGGGTAAGATATTTCTTAGTAAAATATTTCATTGTCATTTTGATTTGCATTTTTTTGCTGATTAGTGATATTAGGCATTTAAAAATACATACTAGTTGGTTATTTGTATTCCCTCTTTTGAGATATGTCTATTCATGTCACTTGCCCACTTTTTAATGGTATTATTTGTATTTTAGTATAGAGTCGTTTGTGGCTAGGATTACAGGAATCCTGGGTGGCAATGTGAACTACTGAGGGTTACTCACTCTTTACCCACATTGTGAAACCTTTCCAGGTTCCTGCCCAATACTGGCCAAGCAGCTCTTCCACTTCCTTATCATTTCTTGCCTTATATTTTCTGTCACTTCTCTGTTGAATTCTAGCATTTTCTCTTTGGAGATCTATTATAAGTATAATTATCTACTTGCTATTTTGATTCTTTCTTGGGGGGAAATTGAGTACCAGATACCTTTGATCAGTCATTTTGAAATCGATACAATGTTTCAATGTATGTACACATTGTGAAATGGCTGAATCAGGCTAATTATATAAACACACTCTCTCCCATGCTTTTTTAAATGTGATAAGCCATGTAAAATCTACTATATTAGTAATTTTCAAATATACAACATAATTGTTACTAACTATAGTGATGGTGTACAATAGATCTCATGAAATTATTTCTCCTGTCTAACTGAAATTTTGTATTCTTTGACCATCAACCCAATTTTCCAAGTTCCATAGTATCTGACAATACAGTCTTTAAAAAAAGCTATAATTTGTGACAACATGGATAAACCCAGAAGACATTATATTAAGTGAAACAGGTCAGCCACAGGAAGACAAACGCCACATGATCTCTCATGTGCAATCTAGAAAGGTTGAACTCATGGAACTAGAAACTAGAATAATGGTTGATCATTTATTTTTGCACCCTTATCATGACCAAATGTGATTCTGTTCTCAAAGAAGGTAGGCTATTGTTGAGAGAATTAAAAAGAATAGGGCAATTATATCACAGAAAGTAAATGCAGAAATATTCTTAAAGGGCAGAAGATACACCTAGTCTTTCTAGGTTGAAGAAAAGACAGGGCAGGTATAGCTCTAAGTACAATAACAGAGAACAGAATTTTAAATCAGTTCAATTTTGGCAGTTTTAAGAGATAAGGCAGCATCAAAAACTTTTATTGATTAGCAAAGTTGTATATGGAGATATAAAATGCACATTCTTTAAAGAAAGGCTTCTTTCAAAGGTGAGCACTAACTGGCTAGTGTTACTTGAAATCAAGTGTTTGAGGGGTCCCAGTGTTTAGCATATATCAGAGAATTGGGAACTGTGACATCACCTTTCTCCAGGATTGTGTACCCTTCTGTAACATTATTGAGAAACTCGAATTTAGAAGCAAAGGAGATGGATTCATGTAAGTTAAAAAGTGTAGAATCCTGTGGGATACAAAGTCAAGAAGATCAGGATATGTAATGTTAGCAAATGAGTGGCTATAGTGTTGCGTTTTATTGCCTAGGGAAGGAAACCAGGCCATAGGGATAGTAAGAAATAAATTGGTTGCCTGGCATGGTGGCTCATGCTTATAATCCCAGCACTTTGGAAGGTCGAGATGAGAGGATTGCCTGGGCCAATGGGTTCGAGGCCAGCCTGGGCAACTTGGTGAGACCTCATCTCTGAAATAAATTTAAAAATTAGCTGGGCATGGTGGTGCCCACCTTTAGTCCCAACTACTTGGAAGGCTGACGTGGAAGGATCACCTGAGTACAGCAGTATGAGGCTGCGGTGGCTACGAGTGTGCCACTGTGCTCCAGCCTGGGCAACAAAGTGAGACTCTAACTCAAAAAATAAAAAATGAGAGAGAGAGAGAGAGAAAGAGAGAGAGAGAATTCTGTTTCCTATGCTTAATTGTGGGTGTTTTGAGATAAGATTATAGACTTCTTTTTACTATGTCTAACATATAACATTCACTTAATTGTAATTGAATTGAACTAAATGTGTACAAAGAGACTGATAAAAATTGTCCAAAAATTTTCAATTCATAAATAGTATCTCTTTGAACACTGAATGTGGGTTAAACCCACATTATCTGGATTTTCTTTTATAAACAGATATTGGCGAGGCAGTGAAAATTGCTTTCTGAAATGAGTCACAATCGCTTCTATTTTGGAGCAGAAGTTGTCCATTGACAGCCTAGAATTTCTTACTTGAATCTCTCCAAAACCATGTATTTTAAGCTTTTGGGGAGATTTTTGAATAAAGACATTGAAAGTTTAAAGGCTAACATAGAAAAGAATGGCATTACACGTTGTATTAATCTTTTTCATGTGTGAAATGTAATAGAGGTAGATAGACAAATAGCCACTAATGATACTTAAAAAAAACCAAGTGAGCAACCTTAGTTTTGGTTTGTTCAAAATTACTAAATAGAACTCAAAGTAATAAGCCATCATGAGTTAAATTCTTCTTTGTTCTCCTTTAGCTTTTAAGTACAGCATGTGACATACTCTGAAATAACATGGGGTTTAAAAGAAAAATAGTATTTGAAGTAGAACTTTTCACTTTACCCAGTGAAGAAATCTATGTGTTTGCTATGACTTTTTCTTCTGAGTGTGTAAGCAATATTTTTACAATTCAGGTAAAGTTGATATTTCACTAATGTACAAAAATAATTGTACATATCAAAGATAACTGTTTTATAATATAAATAGAAAATTTTATAATAAAAATTTAATTATGTTGCTGCATTCCCCTTCATTCCAGTAACTATTACTTTAGTAGAATTAATACAAGTTTTTAAATCTTACTAATGTTGGAAGATCAAGTTTATTGTCAGAATTCTGAAATTGAGTAGTTGTATTAAACTATTGCAATAGTTGTATACGTAAAGGTGAATAGGTCAATTCCTGCACTCAGTGTTATATGTTCTGTAAAACTGAAGCCATATTCACCTCTCTAAAAGATCTTATTTTTTGGGGGTATCAAATATTGTTTTTATTTCAAAATGTGCTTTGTGAAAAATGTATAAAGAATCAGTTTAAATGTGGATCAACCATGCTGCCCATCAAAACTAGACTGGATAAAAAAATGTGGTACATATATATGATGGAATATTACACAGCCATAAGGAAGGACAAACCTATGGACTTTGTAGCAATTTGGATGGATTTAGAGACTATAATATTCAGTGATCTATCACAGAAACAAAGAACTGAGTAATACATGTTGTCACTCATAAGCAGACCCTGAATATTTACCATAATACAATAAGAAAGTGATTGGCAATAGTGGGACACTGCCAGGGGAGGAAGAGCACATAGCATCAATAAGGGTACCTGATCTCAAATCAGGTGAAGTGGGGACCAAAGGGAGACCCAAACTTTGCCTTTATGATGACCTCTTGTATACCTAACCCTGAATTGTACCCCACATCTTTTAGATAAAAAGTTAAAAATTATAAATGCTGCTAAAAAAATTAATGATTCAAACTTCATATTCAGACAGCTTCACTATATATTATACATATATATGCACATATATGTACATTTTAATAAATAAAAAATAGATTGTACAGAATCATAGGGTAAAAACTACATAAAGTAATTCTTAGATGTCATGTACATTACAATAATCTGTTTATTTTATAAATACTGAAGCTAAGACTCATAGGGATAAAATATCACAAATAATAGATTTGGTTTAAAATATTTTAATTTTTAGCATATGTATTCATATATAAACTGACAAACTATTTTCTGAAACAAAAATTGTTCTAAAAGAAAAACACATAAATTGAAAAATTAATACAATATAAATAAGGAACTATCACTATAACAGAAGAAGAAATTATATTGCATTAAATCTCTCTAAACCCATGTTCTAATGGATAACAAAAATATACCAGCTTTTTTGAAGTTTTTCTGAATTAAAGGTTAAAAAAGGCAAAAACAAAATGGATTAATATGACACAAAGTCTTCCAACCTGGTTATTGTAAATACTTGGAATTATACTTATTTGGTTATCATTTTGTATTTCTAATTTTTGAAAACATGAATGTATAATAGAAAATATTCATATATATGGATCAGTTAAGTCGTTTCTTTTTAACTTTTCATCCCATTCTAGAAAATGAAGAGGAATAGTTAGTCAAGTTCACACTTGCCTCTCCAGTGCCTAGCATTGAACTTGGCATTGAATAATGTTTTGAATGAATAAGTGACTGAATAAATGTTCGATGGCAGAAAAAAATGAGTCTACTCACTATATAAGGAGGTACCCCCCAAAAAACATAAAATTATTCTTTGAGGGCAGGCCCCTCCTGCTAGGTGAATGTTCTCAGAACTCATCAGCATCAGTGTATTAGCTAGCATTTGAGAGGCCACATTAGTTTTAGCGAATTTTTTTGGAGATTCTGTCAATGTACTTGCCTATTTCATGATGGGTAATTTATGAGCACACTTTACCACACAGCTCTGAGTGTTCAGCAGTTTTTGACAAAAAACGACAATATCCCCATACCCTATCTTCCCTACACACTCATTCTCACCCTGAGTTACTTTCTCTCTCTCTCTCTGTCTGTGTCTGTCTTTCCCCTGATGAAAAAGTCAACAAAGGGAAATGTTTTGTTGATGTTAAAGAGGTCAAACAAAAAATGGCAGAAGCACTAAATGGTATTGAAATTGATACAACTGTTTTGAGCAGTGGAAAAAGTGTCTCAGTAGATGTATTGCATCAAATGGAGTGTACCTTGATGGTGATTGGAGTTTAAACATAGATGAATAAATATACACTTTAAAAATACATACATTTTTTGGAGGGGTCTCCTCTCATATGTGGTGTATATTCGGGCATCTTATTAAAGTTTAAGCAAATTATGGTGTCCCTCTGAATATACATAGAAAAATAATCATCAGCCGGGCTCGGTGGCTCAGCCTGTAATCCCAGCGCTTTGGGAGGCTGAGGTGAGTAGATTGCCTGAGCCCGCGGGTTCGAGACCCGCCTGGGCAACTTGGCGAGACTTTGTCTCTACAATAAATCATAAAATTAGCCGGGCATGGGAGCGTGCATCTGTAGTTCCAGCTACTTGGAAGGCTGAGGCGGAAGGATCGCCGGAGCCCAGCAGGTAGAGGCAGTGGTGGCCAGGAGCGGTCACTGCACACCAGTCTGGGCGACGAAGTGAGACTCCAACTCAAAAAAAAAAGAAAAGAAAGGAAAGGAAAAGAAAAATAATCATCATTAGTTAATTTTTATGATTGATTTTGAGCCTATTTCAATGCTGAGGTAAACAATAGATTACATTCTATTCAAAAGTTTGGAGAAGTCTGAGATTATTTAGTCTAGTCACATCATTTTGCAGTTGAAGTTGAACCCAGCAAGTTTAAGCAACTTACCTTTAATCATATAGCTAATAGTACAGAGAATTGGAATGCTTGCCTTTTCCTAGTCCAGTATTCTTGACATCAAACAATGCTATAAACAAAAACCAGAAAGCTTTACTTTTTTGCCTTGACTGTAGCTTATTTTTTGTTGTTGCATTGTTTTACAATGTAAGAATACAGAATCATTTAAAAAATAATAAACATGGTATGTAAGTAATGACGTTGTTTAGGTAAATCTGTTATTGTAGGTGAACTCAAGTCAAATGCATATAGTTATCATTTTTATTATTGAGTATGTACAGTATGCAGACCCACTTCTGAGTGCCTTATATTTTACATGTATTATTTTATCTATTCCTCCCTTTAAACCTACAAAATTGTTTCTATGTTATCACCCTTTTGTTGTTTTAGATTAAAGAAAATGAGAGTTGTGGAAAAAATAAGTTAAGTGGTTTATCCAAGGTCACAGTTAGTGAATAGGAGGACTAAGAAATAGTAGAGCCAGCTGCCTGCAGAAGAGTATGTTTCCTTTCTGTTGCTAGCTTGATCATCAAGACTGAAAACAGGTGATTCACACCTTAGATTGATCTCGATGGGTTCCTTTGACTGTGTTACAGCACAGCCCTCAGAATGAATGCTTGGGTGGCAACTAATTGCAGATTATTGTCATTTATTTGGCAATAATATGTATATATTACATTGCACAAATATAATGAGTGCTAGAAAATATTGCATTTTAAGGTACATTCATGAACTTGTATTTACTTTTATTATTTGTAACAAAATTTGCCAACCTGGTTCAATGTAAAGGAAATTTAAAATATTTTATAAACTGATTATTGACTTCTTGGACTTCATAGAGCCCTTACAAAACACCATTTAAATAAGCTAAGTGTAAATATAATGGAAATATATGAATTAAATTTCCCTTGTAATGTAATGGGTTTAAAATTTGGGAGGAAGAGTACTTGGCCAAATAAGCATGTGAACAAATAGGTTGATAAAACATTTTACTGAAGCAAAATGCTACCAGAGATACATATTCCTTAAAAATTCTATCAATTTATTGAATCATGAGCTGCGTCATACTGGTGAAAATTAAAAGAATATGAAACAATGTGTCAAAATATTCAAAGTGTTATTGTAAATTATTTTATAATTTAGTTGCGATCAAGAATTGATAGAGCTAACAAAATGTCTACTCAAGCTAATAGCCAAGGAACAGCAGACTCATAAAACTATTTTTTCTTGAGTAAAACAGCATAGAGAATGATTTTAGAAAACAAAAAACATTGTTCTCAAACTTTAATGACTCTAGTAATTGTAAAAATAGCTTGAATTGATTAAAGGGGAAAGGAAACCATTTAAAGAATGTTACCTAGTCTCAATAGAACATTGTTCTCTCTCTCTCTCTCTCTCCCTCCCCCACCCTTGCGTGTGTGTGTGTGTGTGTGTGTGTGTGTGTGTATGTATGTATGTCATTATTACTCAAATTAGAACCAAAACATATCATAAGAAAAGTAATCAGCAATACTCTACCTCCTTCACAGTGAATAAGACTCATTTTACAAGTACTCTGATGGGAACAGATTGATAAAACCAGCTTCTGTAATGGTGGATGGGTATGAATTACAAACCCATTCTTCTGCTCTGTGATTCATTTGTGCTTCACTACTTTGTATCTTAAAGGATTTGTGTTCTTCTTGTTTCCACTTTAAAAAGTACTCCAGAGTGTTTAGTAATTATTAATTAATTCCTTAGTAAAAAAATGTTCAAAAATGACTGGTGACTGGATTAAAAGCTGGCTGGACTCAAGCCTTTGTGAGAATGTGCTTGGCCTTAGAGTCAGATGGAAAATGGCTGGGACATTTACAAACTCCCAGTGTAAAAATTCTGAAACATGGAAAGATTTGCCTGGCTCTTTTAGTCAGAAATCCATCAAAATTTATCCATGTGACTCTAGGCTTCTTGATGGGACATAGTACTTTCCCATGACTATATCAGGATACTTGAGAGACAAATCTTCTCCCAATTCTGCTCATAGCCAGCAATTTCATTCCTCATTCACTTCTCAGACTAACCATTGCATCCAAGGAGATAGTTGAGACTACTCATCTAAAGAAAGGCCTCTGTGGTTTCTGTTGTCTTCTGTTACAGCTTCTTTGTTGTCTCCTTCATAGCACTTACCAGAATTTTGAATTATTTATTGTTTGCTTAAAAATTTAAAATTTGTCTCATCCACCAGAGGAGTTCTATAGAGAAAGGGTAATGTCAGTCAAGTTTACCACTGCCTCCCCAGTGCCTAGCACTGTGCTTGGCATTGAACAAATATTTTTGAATGGATTAGTAAATGTCAGATGGCAGAAAGATGAGCAAGCTCACATGTGGTGTGTATTTATTGTGTCTTGCAACAGCAGGCATCTTGCTAAAAGATAAGCACATTATAGTTCCCTTGCCAAGCAGAAATTAGCAAATTATCTTTAGATGAATGGAGCCAACAGCTGCTGTTATAACATCATATTCTATTTCTTCACTCTGGATATGAACTTAAGTAAATGTATCTCCTGGAAGGAGTTTCAGTAAGGCTGGGAGACTTCCCAACAAACTGTTGATTGTCAGATTTACAGTCACAATCAGCTAATGCCTGGAGAGAAGCAGATTGATGCAGAGGCTCTTGTTTTAAAAGTCGGAGACCATGTATTTAAGTAAGACAACTCTCAGTTTCCATGTGGTCAAGCAGATGAAGGGAAGAGAAGGGACCGAGCAGGGTAGTAGGGATGTAAAATTAACTGTTGATATGTCCACTTTTGAAAAAAACTAATGTACTTCTCTACTATAGTCAGTTCACTTCTAAGGCAAAGACTTCATAAAAAATGGCCAAAATCAGTGAGTTGCAATGGAACCCTCTTAACATGGGGGCAACCTGTGATTATTTTCTACACAGACACATGAAATCTGTTTAGACATTCAAGCAACTGAAAAAAATTCTCAGATGTTTGCGCACTAATTGCCATTATCAAACTCTGTCTTCTAACTCTAGCATCTACATTTCACCCCAATTTTAAACAAAACTTTTTTATTCTCCCTTCCTGCCTCACATGTTATTTTACAATCTACCTTGTGTCCAGACATAGGGAATATAGTAGCAAACCAGACAAGTTCTCTCTCTCCTTTCTAATTTAGTGTATATCCTTTTCTGTGAACCTCAAGAACCCACCAACTATATTCACGAGTGGGGAAATTAAAGTCAGGCAAGCTGTCTTGTAATTCCACTGGCCTTCACTGTGATCCCTGCACTTGATATACTGAGAGGGAATAGATATAAAGAAGGGATCTGGGTGACTGCCAGATTCCTGCACAGAATGGTATGTTTTTTTTCTGTTACCATAAAATAATAAAAATGATCCTCAAGGGTGATGATTGGGAGTGTGGCATGGGCCATGCCAGTGACTTTTTTTTTTTTTTTGGAGTTGGAGTCTCACTCTGTTACCCAGACTGGAGTGCAATGGCTGCTTCCGGTCACCGCAGCCTTGACCTGCTGGGCTCCGGCAATCCTTCCACCTCAGCCTTGCAAGTAGCTGAAACTACAGACACGTGCTACCACGCCCAGCTAATTTTTGATTTGTTGTAGAGATGGGGTCTTGTCAAGTTGCCCAGGAAGGTGTCGAACCTGCGGGCTCAGGCAATCCACTCACCTCGGCCACCCAAAGTGCTGGGATTACAGGCTGAGCCATCGAACCCGGCCTTCAGTGACTTTGTGAAGTGTAAGGAGGTACCTGTAAATACAAGTTGGCATAGAAGCCACCTCCTCTCCAGACTTGGCTGGTAGATAGGAGAAACTGCCTTAAGTTTTCTACCAGCATTTCTACCTCTTACCTGCTTCCAGCCTTATGTTTTGTTCTGCAGTTCCTGATATTTGGTGGCAATTCATAATGATGAAGTAGAAATACAAACCTTGATCATTTGCTGGGGAACACACTTATTTCATACTGAACTGAAACTGGCCTACAGATTCTTCAAAGAGATGCCTAGAATCACATTGGCAGAAAGGGGTCAGGGATGTAAAGAGATACATGAACCCTTAGTGGCTTTTCTTTATTAATAGAAATTTCAGTGAGACCAAATACCAGTTAAAATGGAAACTATTGACTTACCAATAAAAAATAACTTTATATTAGAGGCATTTACAAAATATTTGATAAAGTTGATGGGCATTCAGGTTATAGATCTGAATAGGTTAACGTTTAAGCTGAAGTTATGAAAATACTGTAGAATTGATGGAGATCACATGAACCATTTTTGGGTATGTGAATTGAATACATTAAAATGTAAAACATGGGAACTTTTGGCAAGATGGCGACGGGGCAGCTCAGTCTGTGAGACGCTCCACCAAGGAGATCACAAAGAGACTCTGGTTCTCTCCCGGAGGCTGCAGATCCTATCGTTGGCAGCCTGTTCTTCACTCGGAGCTTGGCCGTAGACCTCGCTGAGGTATCACCGCAGTCCAGGTAGCTACTGTGGCTGCCGCTGCTGCCACTGCTGCCACTGGCCCCATGGCCAGCAGCCATTCCACATGGCACTGCCAGTGCCTGAGGCGAGCCACCACTGCCGCAGCTGCCACCGCTGCTGCCTCTGAGGCAGCCATTACACATCACTCTGCCTGTGCCTGAAGCCAACTGGCACTGCTGCTGCTGCTGCCGCCACTGCCGAAACAGCCATTGCACATCGGACTGTCAGTGCCTGAGGTGAGTCATAGCCACCACTGCCAAGGCAGCCATTACACATCGCATGGCCCATACCTGAGGTGATCCACGACTTCAGACCTTGAAGCCCCTGTGAGTAAGATCTGCTGAGGTCTACTACGACTGGACGTCCTGCCAGGCCGTGGGTCTCCTCCTGTGGCCTACAGGTAACATCTCCCTCTCCTTAGGTGCAGCGAGTAGCTGTGATAAAGACCATCTGGAGCAAGGGATAAGACCACCTGCTGGCAATTCAAGGTAACAACACCAAAAGGGGAAAAATGGAAGCCTAACAGACAAAGGTCAGATCTCAGTAGTGAACAGGGCAGTGGTGAACTGAGTGATGATCTGAACTGCCCTTCACAGCAGGCCAGGGGCAACTGATCCTAACCTTGAAAAAACTTACCAGCTTGAAAAGACAGATAGAAATCAGAGCTGAAAGGACATTTTACTTAAACGGGAAGTCTCAGAGTGTGCTTGATTGGTTCTGTTAGTCTACGGACTTGATTCTATTCCTTCTGTTTTGTCCCCCCCATTTTTTTCTCCTTCTTTTCCCTTCTTTTATTTTCTTCTCTCTGTAAACCAAATCTTTGTATAGAGGAATAGTACACCAATAGGGAGGTTGGTAAGCTTGTATGTTAGCAACATTGTGTGTTTTAGGTTTTTTTTGTATGGGAGTTGGTTGGTTTGTAGTTGTGGTCTATTCTTTTTATATGTTTCAATATTTCTCTCTCTCTCCATTTGTTGGTACACTCGTCTGTTTTCACCCTTACTCCTCTCTCTCTTCACCCTCCCTCTTCCCCCCCACTGCCTGCTCCATTCTCTTCCCCCTGTTAACCTCATTTTATTTCAGGGAGTAAACCTACAACCCCACTGCATGAACTGATTCCAAGGCAGTGGGAAGTGGGTTTCAAATTATTCATACACCTGTCGGTGGATACCAAGATCTGCAGATAGATTCTGAATGACAGCTCCCCCCTCAAGTAAATCTCAAAACTGCAAAAAGGACCACCCCCAACCTACAGTGCAACTCCAGAATTGAACAAAGTAAGAGGACATACATAAAAAAGAATAGGAGATTGAACAAACAGAAGTAAAAACAACCCCTCCATACCTGAATAACAGAATTAAAGAAGATGGTGACGTGGAGGGAAGGAAAAAGTAGGGAGGGGGAAAAACAGCACAAATGAAGAAAAACCAAAAGAAGAACATAGGTCTCAAACAGACCCCTGGGAGATCAGACACTGGGAAAACAGATTCTGGAACACAAACAATGAAGAGCCCCCAGAATGACTGGTCACATGCAACAAACCCAGACATCAAGACATTAATAGAGAGAATTTAAAAAATTGAGGAAAGACAAGAGGAAAACAGAAAGGAGATGATGTCAGAAATAACAGCAGTAAAGAATACTGTGATGGAAATAAATAACAAACTAATAAGCATGGAAAGCAGAATTAGCCAAGCAGAAGAAAGAATCTCAGAGCTCGAAGACAAAAACACAGAACTAAACCAAACTGTCAAAAGCATAGAAAAGAAGCTCAAAAAGACAGAACAAAACCTTCAGGAGATGAATGACCACTTCAAGAGACCGAACCTAAGAGTAATTGGCCTTCCTGAGACAGAGAAAGAAACAGAGGCCACACTGGAACAAACATTTCATGAAATCATTCAAGAAAACTTTCATCATCTCATCAAGGATGAAAAAATTCAAATGATTCAGAGAACCCCTGCAAGACAACAAATAAGAAGACCAACTCCCAGACATATAATAATTTGCCCAAACAAAATGGGTATAAAAGAAAAAATCCTAAAAGCTGCAAGAGAAAAAGGTCAGACTACCTAACAGGGAAGACCAATTAGAATAGCAGAAGATTTATCTACAGAAACCCTCCAGGCTAGGAGAGCTTAGAGCCCTATCTTCAAAGTTCTAAATGATAAACAATTTCAACTGAGAATAACCTACCCAGCCAAACTAGCTTCATCAGTGAGGGAGAATTGAAATCTTTCCCAGATATCCAATCCCTAAGAACCTACGCTGCCACCAGACCACCGCTAGAAGAAACACTTAAAAAAAGTATTGAACACAGAAGAAAAGGAAAAAAGAACAACAACATTCTTCACAAGAGTGCAGGCAAAAGATTAAAAACACACATGATCTGACTTAAAACCAACAGAAAGACAACACACAAACAGGAAGAAAAACAACTGTGTAAGAACATAAGGATAGGGATCAACTTTCACATCTCAATAATTAGTTTGAATGTGAACAAACTAAATGCACCACTGAAAAGACATAGAATGGAAAAATGGATAAAATATCACCAGGCAACAATCTATTGCCTTCAAGAGACTCACCTCACTAGAAAGGACACTCACAGACTCAAAGTTAGAGGATGGGAAACAAATTTTCAGGCGAATGGAACACAAAAGAAAGGAGGAGTTGTGATCTTAATCTCAGGCAAAATACCCTTTAAGCTATCAAAAATTAACAAGATATAGAAGGCCACTACATGATGATAAAAGGTTGAATCCATCAACAAGAAATATCCATCCTAAACATATATGCACCGAATATAGGAGCACCAGCTTTCATAAAGCAGCTCCTAGGTGAACTTAAAAAAGATATTGACTCCAATACCATCATAGCTGGGGATTTTAATTCCCCACTCACAACCCTAGACAGATCATCAGGACAAAAAATCAGCAATGAGATCCGAAACCTCAATGTGACTCTTGATCAAATGGACGTAATTGTTACCTACAGAACCCTCCATCCAAAGACCACAGAATACACATTCTACTCATCACCACATGGAATATACTCTAAGATTGACCACATACTTGGCCATAAGTC
>NW_007069489.1:65885-66892 GCF_000164805.1 Carlito syrichta
AAACAAATGAAAATGAAGAAACATCTTACCAAAATCTCTGGGACACCATGAAGCTGTAGTAAGAGGGGAATTTATGTCCCTACAAACACACATGAAGAAAATGGAAGGATCACAAATTAACAGTCTAAGAAGCAACCTAAGGAAGCTGGAAAAGCAAGATCACAAAAACCCTAATTTCAGCAGAAGAATCCAGATCACCAAAATAAAAGCCCAAATCCAGGACATAGAAGACAAAAAGATAACACAAAAAAATCAGTGAAACAAAAAGCTGGTTCTTCAAAGGGATAAACAAGATTGATGGTCCCCTAGCTAGAATGACCAAGAAAAAGAGAGAAAAAACCCAAGTAAACACAATCAGAAACACAAAAGATGAAGTCACATCTGATCTTGAAGAAATACAAAAGATCATTAGAAACTACTATGTACACTTGTATGGAAATAAACTTGAAAACCTTTCCAAAATGAAGGACTTTCTGTCATCACACAACCTGCCTAGGTTGAAACAAGAATAAATTGAGGCCCTGAATAGACCAATAACAATCAAGGAAATTGACCAAGTAATAAAAAAAACTACCTATAAAAAAAAACTTTGGACCAGATGGATTTCCAGCAGAATTCTATAAGACATTTAAGGAGGAGCTTATACCAATCCTACTGAAGGTATTCCAGATGATTGAGAAGGATAGAAATCTTCTCAAATCATTTTATGATGCCAACATCACATTGATACCCAAGCCAGGTAAAGATCCAACAAAGAAAGAGAACTATAGGCCAATATCTTTGATGAACACAGATGCTAAAATTCTCAACAAGATCCTAGCAAACCGATTCAACAACACATCTCAAAAATCATCCATCATGACCAAGTAGGGTTCATCCCTGGGATGCAAGGCTGGTTCAACATTTGTAAAACCATAAATGTAATTAAATACATCAACAGATGTCAAAACAAGAACCACATGATTATATCATTAGATGCAGAAGAAGCTTTTGATAAAATCCAGCAC
>NW_007069489.1:67003-67774 GCF_000164805.1 Carlito syrichta
AGAAGGCAATCAGGGGTATTTAAATAGGAAAAGAGGAAGTCAAGCTATCTCTCTTTGCAGATGACATGATTGTGTACCTTAAAAACCCAACAGAATCTGTCAAAAACCTCCTTACACTGATAAAGGACTTTGGCAATGTCTCAGGATATAAAATAAATGTGTAAAAGACAATCGCATTTCTTTACACCAATAATAAACAAACAAAAACTCAAATAAAAACCACAATCCCATTTACAATAGCCATAAAAAAAAATGAAATTCCTTGGCATCTTCCTAACCAGAAACGTGAAAGACCTTTACAATGAAAACTACAAAACACTGCTCAAAGAAATCACAGATGACACAAACAAGTGGAAAAATATCCCATGCTCATAGATTGGAAGAATCAACATTGTGAAGATGTCCATCTTAGCTAAGGCAATCTACAGATTTAATGTGATACCCATCAAATTACCAGCAACATTCTTCTCAGACCTAGAAAAAACAACACAGGAATTCATATGGAAACACAAACGACCAAGAATAGCCAGAACAATCCTCAGCAAAAAAATCAAAGCAGGTGGTTTCACATTACCAGACTTCAAACTTTACTATAAAGCTATAATAATCAAGACAGCTTGGTATTGGTACAGGAACAGGAATAGAGACCAGTGGAATAGAATTGAGATTCCAGAAGCAAAACCTCAATTTCTTAACCAATTCGTCTTTGACAAAGCCTCCACCACCCACCACTGGGGAGAGGAGAACCTATTCAGTAAATGGTGCTGGGAA
>NW_007069489.1:67832-91651 GCF_000164805.1 Carlito syrichta
TATTTGCCAACTCCAGGTCTGACAAAGGCTTAACATCTTGGATCTACAAGGAACTCAAGCGTGCTGAAAAGAAAAAAACAAACAACCCCATTACAAAATGGTCAAAAGATATGAACAGACACTTCTCAAAGGAAGACATCCGAGTAGCCAACAAACACATGAAAAAATGTTCAACCTCACTAATCATTAGGAAGATGCAAATCAAAACCACACTGAGATACCACCTAACTCCAGTCAGAATGGCAATTATCAATAACTCAAAAAATAGCAGTTGCTGGAGAGGGTGTGATGAAAAGGGAACACTTCTACATTGTTGTTGGGAGTGCAAACTAGTGCAACCTTTGTGGAAAACAGTGTGGCGATTCCTAAAAGCTCTAAACATCAACCTCCCATATGACCCTGCAATCCCCCTATTGGGAATATACCGTGAAGAACTCAAATCACTCTATAAAAAAGATTCCTGCACATGTATGCTTATCGCAGCATTGTGCACAATAGCAAGAACCTGGAAGCAACCATGCTGTCCATCCAAAGAGGACTGGATTAAAAAAATATGGTACATATACATGATGGAATACTACGCAGCCATAAAAAAGAACAAAATCATGAATTTTCCAGCAATCTGGATGGAACTGAGTCTATAATACTGAGTGATCTCTCACAGAAACAAATATCTGAGTATCACATGCTCTCACTCATATAGTGGACCTAGAACATCCAATGTAATACTATAAGTAAATGACTGACAGTGGTGGGAAACTATGGGGGTGAAAGGGGAAGGGAGATGGGATTAATGGTAGTAAATATCTGTCTGGGGATGGGGAGACACCTCTTATCAACTAGGGTGCCTGAACGGAGCATATTTGTATACCTAACCCTTAACTGTACCCCACAATATCATTAAAAATTGATTAAAATAAATAAATAAATAAAATGTAAAACATATACAAATAAGTTCTTTCTATAGTCTTATATAATCACTTTGCGTTTTGCAAATGTATTTTTGTCAATTCTCTTTGGCCATATAAATTGGCTGAAAGTTAAGTTGATTGTATCAATAAATGACTTTACTTATTTATTTTTGTTACTAATCTAAATTCTTTTTTTCTAGTGTGAGATAATTTTTACCCTGTTAAAAATGTAACATAAGGAAATTATGAAATGAAAATTTGCTATAGTATACCTAAAAGGTTTTTTTTCAGGCTAATTTAAGTGTATTTTAATAATGGTATAGTCTTGGGTGAGTGAAACACATTTGTCCTCTGCTCAGATTTCACGGGAAGGAACTTTCTGTCTTAGAGCAATAATTGTTCCTTTACTCACTACTCACTTACATGCTCATCTCCATGGGCAGATAACGTAATTATTTGCTAAATTTGATAGAATAAATTATGAATATTTAATTCATCTTCCTCTTTCCTCTCTATTTTGGTAACAGCCCCCAAATCACATGTTTTGTGCTTTCAGCATGAAGATTGTTTGGAGAAGCCTCGACTTTTTGATGTCTGTGGAATTATGCTTAATTTGAGCAAGCACTCTACCATGCAGATTTAAAGCAAATTATATCAATAGACTTTCAAAAATAAAGCTAATTGCAGTGTCTCTTTGTCTTCTAAGTCAATTAATTCCAATTCAACAGAGGAATAAAAATTGTATTTATTGAAACTCAAAATCCCAACACAAAGAAACACATTTCCACTTTTAATTTTCATTTATAATGGTATATTAAATATTTTATATACTGACCTAATCGGCACGTGAAAACACTGAAATGTGTGTATATACATGCACATTTACCCACACTTTTGGAAATCCTCATAAAAATTTCTGTAAAATAAGGTTTTTTCCTCATTGAGTCAAATGTCAATTATAACTTTTTATTCTGATTAAAGTTTGATTTATGTAGATCTTATCAATATGTAATTTAAAAGTAACTTTATTCTTATTATTCCTTGTGACATAGTTGACATATTCTTATAGTAATGAATCTGCGTATTTAATCTATACCTAAGTCAAGAAAATAAGATGAATGCAACATGAAAATATACTTAAGAACTTCAAAAAGAAAACTGATTCTTTAATGGTAACTTCTTCCTTTACAAATAATTTTAATTAATTAAATGTACTTAAATTATTTTACTTAATCTAATTAATTTATGTCTATTCTTAGTTTTCCAAAGATAGCCTTATATTAAAGTTATTTAAAGTATTTTGAGCATATTTTTAAAGATAATCTGGGTCTACATAATACAATTGTTTTGAAATTATTAAACCTTAAAGACCTGTGTTCTTAATTTCCCCATTATAATTTTTCCACTATAATTTTTCTCATTGAATTCAATAGATTAATACATAGAAGCTGCAGAGTTGATGGAATTTATTACTCAGTTGCCTAACAGAATACTTTTGAATTAAAATGATGGCAAGAAATACATTTAATAAGTTAAAAAGCCGGGCTTGGTGGCTCAGCCTGTAATCCTGCGCCTTTGGGAGGCTGAAGTGAGTGAATTGCCTGAGCCCGTGGGTTCGAGACCCGCCTGGGCAGCGAGACCTCATCTCTACAATAAATCAAAAAATCAGCTGGGCGTTGTGGTGCATGCCTGTAATTCCGGCTACTTGGAAGTCTGAGGTGGAAGGATCGCCTGAGCCCAGCAGGCCGAGGCTGTGGTGGCCGGGAGCGGCCACTGCACTCCAGTCTGGGCGACAGAGTGAGACTCCAACTAAAAAAAAAAAAAAAAAAAGTTAAAAACATAAATATGGATCCTTCTACATAATAAATCAAATGGACATTTCAGTCTTTGACTCTTTCTTTTCAGTGGCATTTGTCTTATTGATTGTCTCCATCTAATATTCCTTTTCACCTATATTTATGAAATTGTGTCATTTTATTCTCCTGTCTCTGGTATCTCCCAGGCCATCTACTTTATAGACCTATCCTCTGCTATCTGGTTATTAAATGTTGAAGTTTCTTCAGGGTTAGTCATAAGGCTCCTTTCTACTCACCTTACTTTATCTCCCTAGCTGTATGCATGCATTACTCATGAACTTCTCTAGCTGAGAAAGTTTGCATTTATACTTCTAGTCTTAATCTTTCCTCTTAGCAGAGTTGGAGATAGTCATGCCTTATTTGGCATCATCATCCATTCATTTAATGGAACCTCACATCTCTGAGTATCTCCACATGTCTGAAACTATAGTAGAAGAAAGCTTTGCATCTGAGTTAGATCAGCATTTAAATTCTAACTTTGACCGTTTGCCTTTGCATGTCTGAAACTGAGGAGTCAGCATTGACTTCCTTTTCCTCATCCTCTACAACTAATCTTCTATCAGGTCTCATTAAATGTGTCTTTAATGTCACTATAATCCATTGACTTTTCCATTGTGATCATCTCAGTCCAAGTTACCATAATTTCCACCATTACCAATGGTGATTTAACATGGGTATGTATTATAAGCATCTATTTAAAGTATTCATAAACTAACTTAAGCAAAATGTGAAGTGTTCCCAGGATATAGAAAATTTGATCATGTAATGTTATATCTTTAACATGTTTTTAGTCAGGAAACTGGAAGGTACTATTAATTCATTTCTCTGGAAATAATATTAATATCCAATAAGGATTACTATGCAGCTATAAGTAATACATAAATCATTTATCTTCTGGCTACTTCTTAGGCCAATATACAGTAGTAAGTTTTTCAAGATGAATATCTTTTAGTTATAATTGGAAACATAGTAGATATTCTACTGAAGACATGAATTATTACATCTTGTTTATTATTGTCAGACTTCCTGTTTCACATGTACAAGTGACACTCCTTAAAGGACTTGGTGACATGTGACCAATGTGTTTTAGGATAAGTCATGGAGGAACATGCTTAAATAGTAAAAGAAAGCTTTGCATCTGAATTAGATCTGAGTTAGATTTAAATTCTAACTTTGACCGTTTGCCTTTGCATTACTTTGCATAGGTTCTTTAATTGTTTTTCACCTCAGTTTCCTCATTTGGAAAGGGCACAATAATAATACTTCCTTTTAGGTTGTCAGAAATGTCAACTAGAATACAATTCATGAAATACTTATTATGAGGCCTAGAAGCTAGAGCATGGTGATCAATGTTAAAATTGTTTGTTATAGAAAATGTTATTGTATTTTCTTTTAGTTGTACTCTTCAGAAAGATTAGAATCTAAATTTATCCTTAATCATCTTAATTCCATTAAGAAATTTATTGGTGTACAGTTTACTTCACGGATACATGCTTACTAAAACTTACTATGTTCTTTTTATTTGAAGTTGATGTACACACTTGATGGAGCTATTTAGGCATACATTATAAGTTGATGAGTTAAAAAATCTTGCTCTCATCCTTTGCATAACTCTTAACAAACTATTATAGCTCTAAGTTTCCTTAGAAGTCCACCAACTTACCTTTATAAATCAATAGTAATAGATTAATTGTACAAATGTGTATTTGTTTACTAAATTTTAAATCATCTGAATTTTTTGAATTTGAATATTGTAAACCTAGAAGACTAATTAAATACAATTTGTCCTTTGGGATGAAAAAAATGCAATTGTTTCTCTCATTTTTTTTTTTGAAGTAGAAAGTTTTGTGTCCAATTTTCTCCATTCAAAATATTTTACAAAAAGCATATGGAATAGCTTTTTTACCTCTTCCATAAGGCATGTGGAGGTTGGTGAGAAAAAAGACCATAAGAAAACATTTTTAAAATGCATTAAATATATTCAGGATATATAAGAGAAACCAAATGTAGGTTTGCATGGTCTGACATATTGAAAAGGAGTGAGAAAAACATTGGATCCAAAGCGGTGACAACATTTTTGCTCAAATTGCTAAATATAAATAAATAATAAGACAGTATTTATTTTCTGTTTTCTGTAATTTGCATGGTCTAATAATATTGAATTAACTTTTGAGTTAGGTGAATTACTATATCTGTATTTTAAGTGTCTGATAATATTTAAATTAAACAGAAAAAACAAATACATTTCTTCTGGAGCCACAGCTATATAGCCATCTCATATAATTATAGATTAAACATTGAAAACCTTACAGTTGTTGACATCCAAGCAAATAGTAAAACTGGGAAAACAGGCACAATTCCTTAGCATCTTTTTCATGGTCCCTTAGCATGATGTCTGAACATGTGCTAGATGATTATTTGTACATTTATGTAAAAACAAGATTTTGAATTATTTTATTTTACTAAGTTCAAACAGCTGTTTAAAAAATTTTAAATACATTTCTCTCATTTAACTGCTATGAAATCATCACATACTGGAAAGGAACAATTGATTGCATTTTCTATTTCTAGTTCAGGAAACAAGCTTAAAGCTATGTAAAAGCATGTCTAAGATTACACTTCTGTAAATTGGTAGTGTAGGAATTTAATTTCAGACTTTGGATTTCGGAGTTTAGTTTCTAAATCACTAAAGTATACTACTTACTCTTTTATATAAGAACACATTGATAATCCAAGAGGAGGAATTATTACTAAACCTTATTACTTTCACATAAAGTGACACATATTCATAATTCAAAATATTCATAAATGAGATATGTATGTCTCATCTTAGTTTAAAAACAATCTGGGACTACCTAATATCATATGAGTTTTATAAAGAAAGCAACGGTGGTTTAGAGAGTTAGAATCTTTTTTTTTCAGATCAAATAGAGATAAGTGGCAGAGTTGGCACTTAGGTCCTCTGACTATTCATGTCTTGGAAGGTTATTGTCCTACTTGTGTGAACTTTTCAATTTATACTGATTCACATGTAGGCTTTTGAAAATTTCTTCCATTAGAGAATGCCATGCATTCATAAATGTATTTACTATGTGAGATTTTCTCCTTTATTTCAACACAAATTTATTTATTGCTTTGTATTACTATGCATAAAATTAAAAAAAATAAACCAAAACCTCAAAGCCCAATAAAAAAAATAAAGACAACAACCAATTGTAATTAAATGGAATAAGTACTTAGTACTATGGAAAACTATTATGGGAACACTGAGATGTTCATTTCCTCTTGCACATGGACAATCTGAAAGAAGAAATTATTCTGAAAGCCTTTGATAGAGTGAGTAAGGCTAATTATTAATTTGGCCAAATTGTGCACCCTTATCATTTGAGCTAATAAACTAGACAATTACTTCATAAATATACATTAGGTGACTCTTTTGAAGAAACCTTGCAACTGACTTTGTTGTCTCTGTCTTCAAGGAGCTCACAATGAAGTCAAAGCAATGAGATACCACATTCAAAAGAATGTTAGCTTTGTAAGAGCAGGCAATTTTCTGCTCTGTCCATGAAAATATTTCAAGGTATTTGTAAAACCAGGCTCCAACTATGTACTAAATATATAATATGTGAGGCCAGGTGCAGTGGTTCACGCCTGCAATCCCAGCAATTTGGGAAGCCAAGGAGAGAGAATTATCTGAGTCCAGAAGTTCAAGACCAGCCTGGGAAATAAAGTGAGATATTTGTCTCTACAAAATAATCAGAAAATTTACTGAGCATGGTAGCATGCATTTGGAATCCAAGTTACTTGGAAGGGTGAGTCAAAAGGATTGCCTGAGTCCAGCAGGTTGAGGGTGCGGTAGCCATGATCCTGCCACTGTATGTCAGCCTAAACGACCAAGTGAGACTGTGATACAAAAAAAAAAAAAGAATAACTGAGTGAATGGTTGAATGAGTATAGAGAAAAAATGTGAACTTTGATACAAGATATACCTGGCTTCAAATCATCATAAGCTCCTTCAGCTATAGAATTTGGAAGAATAAATTCAGCCAATTTACACAGTAGTTTTGAGGATTAAAAATAATTCATGCAAGTTATCAGTTTATTTGTACTTGTTCATAAAATGTAACAATTCTTAAAATTGATAAATACAATTGTTATCTATTCAGAAGTATCATGGAAAGTATCATTGTAAGTTCCAAAGAGTTATCAAAATGGTAAAGTACTCAGTGAGTCATACTACTAGTGTATTGTGCTAAATTTGAACTTTACAGATAGAACTTGATTATGGTTCTGGCTCCTGAATTTTCTACCTATCTTTTTGGCCCATTGTTTGACTTTTTTTTTTGGTAAATATTACATATTAATACTTATAGGGACTAAAAACAAAGAAACTGACTAACATAATGCCTTACTTGTAGCAGGGATTCCAAAAATAATTTCTAACTAGTGGTTATTGGGGATTGAAACAGCCAAAGGAAGTTTTACACAGGAGAAATAAGTCTGAGTTAAACAAACAAGCAACAGACAAAACAAGAAACAAACAAAAAATGGAGAAGCAAAAAGTTGGAAAATGGGGGCAAGTAATGAAGTTAACAAATTTGTGTGATCAATGAAAAAGCTTCTGTTACTTCAAGATGTATGTAAGAGGTAGCAGTCATTTTACACAATGAGAAAATTGTAGCTGCTTTGCAGCCATATCAACTTTGCTTAAAAATAATAATATTTATAATCTACTCCATCATTAAGATTTTAAATGGGTAATTCACTTAATCCTTGTAAAAGTTAGTATTAGTACTCCTTTTACTATTATTATTTTAGGAATTAGAAAAATGAAGTTTTAAAGAATTTGAATACTTTGGCAAAGAATATACAACTATCTAATGAATTGCCAGAAAGTATCGACCAACCTGGTATTTCTCATAGTATGGGATATGGATGCACTTGTACTAGTACCTGTGGCATTTTAAAATGCCTATTTCTCCATTTCAGATGTACTAAGTTAGAGTAGCTTGGAATGGGGCTGGGGATTCTCATTTTAAATAATATTAGAGAATCTTATATATATTGCAATTCGAAAACATTTAATTACCTGTACTGTGAGAATTCAGATGCTAATCAAGTTTTTAAGCATAGTGTTATGTAAGTTAACTAGATTATCCTCAGTTTTCTTATCTATAATTTTTTTTATTTTTTATTTCTAATGAATTAATTTATTTTTTATTTTATGTTTTTATTATAAAGATGTGGAGTACAATTCAGGGTTAGGTATATAAACGTTGATTATGCAGGTACCCTTGTTGGTATCTTGTTGATGAGGTGTGTCCTTCCTTCCCTAGCAGTTTCCCTCACCTGCCAATCCCACCCCTTCTTCAGTTTTCTTATTTATATAGCAGATAGAATAAAAGTTACGGCTTCATACAATTATTTTGAGACAAATAAATAATCATATATAAAGCACTCTAAACACAACCTGAAAAACTGTTACTGCTCAATACATGTTAGCTATTATTTATTTAGTCATTTTTAAAAAGATTTCATTAAGCTAGAAGGGTCCATGGAGACCAGTTTATGTTAATTATTTTTTTTTTTTTTTTGAGTTGGAGTCTCACTCTGTCGCCCAGACTGGAGTGCAGTGGCCGCTCCTGGCCACCGCAGCCTCGACCTGCTGGGCTCCGGCGATCCTTTCGCCTCAGCCTTCCGAGTAGCCGAAATTACAGGCATGCGCTACCACGCCTGGCTGATTTTTTGATTTATTGTAGAGATGAGGTCTCGCTGCCCAGGCGGGTCTTGAACCCACGGGCTCAGGCAATCCACTCACCTCAGCCTTCCAAAAGCGCGGGCTTACAGGCTGAGCCACTGAGCCCGGCCATGTTAATTTTAATCATTATTTTTTTTCACATTTTTTTCTCAAACTGAAGAATCCTAATCTGGTTTTTCAAGAAGGCATTTTGTCATCTTAGTCATTTAAATTACACCTTGCTGAGCTTATTCCCATCTACATTTTATATCTTTCATTTCACTAGCAATCACACCACAAAATATTGCAGATGGGGTCGCCATAATTTCACAGTAGCTTGAGCATATATTTAGTGTTAGTTTCCTACTCTTCTTAATGCCACTAAGGCTTTTTAATCTTCTGTGCACATAAAGGGGGACAAAAAGACAAAATTAGTCATTTTTCTTTTCCTGGACTGAAACTAAGAACTCAGTCGATTATTTAAAAAAAAAAATAGTGTTTACATTTTTCCACTCTAACTACATTGTCCTAATTAAAATCATAACACTTTATATTCTCAGAGTGCTTTATGATTCAGAAACCCATTTGATAAGAGTCATAAAGGTACCATCCAATTATATTTATTTAAAAGCACCCCTCAGTCTAAAGCTTATTCTACAACCAATATGAAGTAGGATTTAGAAATGATATCCTGATTGTAATAGACTTTGAGAAATATTTTTAAAAGATTAGAGGAAGTATATGTATCATTATTTACTAATTCTGATCAAACCAGAGTCTCTTGACTTCCAGCTCAGTTTTTAAACTGTGCTCAATTGAATCTTGAGGAGACACAGAGACGCTCAGCTGGTGTGAGTGGAAGGCTCACTGGACACTAGGCAACCAAGCCTTTCAATTCTTTCCCTTGAATACCTCCAATTTCATATGTTACTATCTGGTATACAATGCTTCTCAAGGAAAAGAAAAGATGTCCTGGTTAAAATGGGATTGAAAATTACTGGACTGGTTGAAAGAAAATTTTAAAATCCAATAATCAGTCATCAGCTCAACAAATGTATTTAATACGGCTAGGTAACAGTCAATTCCAAAATGTCAGGGAATTAAAACTGTGTCATATATTCAGTAGAGGACTGTGCTACATTTTGTTTACATTTAGAGACCATCTTTATCATGCTTCTAAATTCTTCTCAAGCTCCTTACAAAAGTCAGACATTAAAAAACCTTTTTATTTTTAGACCAGGAGTAGTGGCTCACACTTGTAATCTCAGCACTTTGGGAGGCTGAATTAGGAAGATTACTTATGCCCAGGAGTTCAAGACCAGCCTAGGCAACATAACAATTGTCTTTGCAAACTATAAAAAAATTAACCAGGATTGGTGGCATACACCTATTGTCCCAGCTACTTAAGAGGCTGTCAAGGTTATGGTGAACTGTGATCCATGACACTGCACTCCGGCCTGGGCAGCAAGTGAGAGCCCCACTCAAAAATAAAAATTTTTTGAAAATCTGTAAAACAGTGTAGTTAGAAAATGTGCATAATATACTTGTATTTAGATACACCTAAATGAAGGAACAATTCTGCAATTCTACTTAATGTGTAGTGTGATGATGCAGGTGGGAGAAAGGAAAGATTGAGGGTAGATAAATGATTTTTGCAATAGAGACTGTACTGGTCTTAAGGAGAAGGAAAATAAGAACTATCAAACTGGTGACTCATTTAAGAGACCGAATGTTATGAACTGTTAGGGTTAGAGTCGGAATGCCTTTACACAGAGATTTAAGATTAACATTTGTCAATACATATGAATGTAATGTAAAAAAAATCATTGTGTCTCTTTACAAAATAAGCATTGAATAAGTTATTTATTAATTTGGCAAACATTTATGGTATAGCTATTTTTGCCAAACCTGGTTGTAAATACTAGGGACACAGATAAAAAATTAGTCTGAAATTCTGGAAAAGATTTGTAGTTAAACAGAAAAATTAGAGATAATTCTGCATCAATAATACTGAAAGCCATAGAAATGTATTATTGGATGCATACATCAATAAAAATGTTTTCCTATGTCTTTCAGACACAGTAAATGTTATTTCTGCATATTATACCAGTCAGATCCAGGCAGGAAAACAGAGACCATACTAGGAATTAAACTGAAGGAATTTATTATGAGGAACTAGTTACAACTAGTGTTTGAAGAATGGAAAAGATGATTTGCTGGTGAGACAAACTAAATTTTTATAAAAGAACGGTGACTTTTAGCTTACTTAGCACTAGAGAAACCAGGACACGAATGATAACACCAATTCAGGAACTGGGGCCACCCACTGGACACTGGAATCCTAATATAGTTGGAACCATGAGGAAAAATGTGCCTCTAGAGTAGTGAGATGAGAAATATTACTGGGAATTTACTTCTGCTTCACTCTAAAACCATTCCCAATCGTTTGGCAAAGGAACCTGGGAAATTAGATCTCCAGAAAATTGTCCCTGCAATACAGGACAGAACAGGAGAATGGTATGAGTCTTCAAGGAAAGGGAATGGGTACCATAGTCTGCCCATTTTGCTACTCAGTATCCATTCTCATCTTTCTCTCTATATGTAACTGTCATTTAACAGTGATTTACTACTTCAGCCTATTATAATCAACTATTCTTTATATAAATAAAGATGTCATTATCCTGTCCTCCAAAAGAGACAAAGTTTCATGGATCACCATATTCCTCTCAAGTTCAAAATCTCAAAGTTCAACACAGTACTCACTTTTAGGTCCAAGTATGTTTCTTTCCAATATTCCTAATTACTACTCAGATCAAATAGTAAAAGAAGGAACAAGAAGAAGGAAAAAAAAAAGTCTGTTTATTCATTCACTTACCTAACTGTTGCAGGCCTAGGTTCTGTAACAACCAGCAGATTTGGGGATCAGGGTTGATGATCATTACTTTAAAAAAAATTATTTTGTTATAGAGATGTGGAGTATGAATAAGTAGACTGCATGCAGGTGACGTTTGGGCCTCCAACTGGCCCTCGCTATCCCTGGGACTAGGTATCCTTTGTGGTGTACCCCATCTCCATTCTTCCCCAGTAGGGCCCAGAGATTATAGATCCCTCCTTTGTGCTTTTGTGATTAATGTCCAGTTCAGGTCCCAGTATGAGTGAGAACATGCACTCTTCAGCTCTTTGTTTCTGTGATAGATCACTAAGTATGATGGTCTCCAACTCCATTCAATTTGCCTTGAAGACCATATTTTTTCTTCTTCTGCATGGATGCATAATATTGCCCATTAATTTTTTCTTGCACCACCCATTCCATGTTACCTTTATTGGTCATATTCACCTTAATCATATTCACCAACTGATGTTTTACTTAAATGGATGATCCAAACCATTGACATGATTGAATGAAAAAAATATCCTGAAAAATCTCTGTCTATATTGCTGCTGCTTCTTTTTTTTTTGAGTTGGATTCTCACTCCGTTGCCCAGACTGGTGTGCAGTGACACGCTACTCATGGCCACCCTGGTATCGACCTGCTGGGTGCCAACATCCTTCCGCCTCAGCCTTCGAAGTAGCCAGAGCTACAGATGGGTGCCACCACATTCGACTAATTTTTGATTTATTGTAGAGAGGAGGTCTCGCCAAGTTGACCATGTTGATCTTGAACCCTTGGGCTTAGGCAATCCACTTGCCTCGGCCTCCCAAAGCTCTAGGATTACAGACTGAACCACCAAGCCCGGCCAATTGCTTCTGTTTTTATTAAATTGCTTAGGTCCTCTGTTTACACCAATTATTGAGCATAAAATTATTAAGATGTGGCAAGTGAATATCTTGAATTGTAGACAAGTCTTTCCATATTCCCTCTGTGTAACAACAATCTAATTTCCCTTTTGTTATTGGAATCAGTTAGCCCAGACATACTGTAAGCCCCTTCTTAGCCTGTTCATTCAGTAGTGGGAGGAGCCAAATCCAGTTGAGAGGTGATTTCAATGTATAACTCAATAGAAACAATATTTTATATCCTGACGAAAGCAGTTCTGCTCCTACAACCTAGAAGAACCCTAGGTTGCAGGGATAGAAGTTGTAAATTTCATGATTGTGTCAGTAGGTGCAATTGCGATAGTGTTGTTTTCTTTCAACCCTTGGTTTTTTTGGTCTTATGCATTCAGGTTGTGGTCAACTCAGGATAATATATTACTAGATTTGGCAATTTTTTTCTGAAAGATCTTCATGCTTTCTGGGCCACATATATTTTATTTGTTTTAAATACTCACTTTTGCCATAATAGAGCTAAGATGGGCATAGACCATATATGAACATATGAGGATAGTGGTGGCCCAATAAAACTTTATTTACAAAAACAGGCAGTGAGCCAGCGTGAGCCATTTGATCCATCAAGGGAGTGCTGATTCTTGATATGTTAGTTATTGGATCAAACATGTGTCACTTTCTGTAGAAGTGCACTTAAACCTTATTGGATGTAATCTTAACCAGTGTCATACTTGATATTATTCCACATCATATTAACTCTATTGCTTCTGGACTGTGGCATACTTTGTCAGAAAATACAATTACATAGATCTGAACTAATTGCCATACTTTTCTGCTGTGAAGTGAATTCTTTGGTCAGAAGGACTATTGTACAGGTCACTGTAATAATGAAGTAAATGAATCTTTTCATAATCCTACCACGGTGGTGTTGGAAATCACATTGTGGGTAAGACAGGTAAATTCATGTGCAGTGAAAAGTCCTTATTTATGGGGGAAAAATTGCTTCACCTTCTGTGATGTAAAAGTTCCAATACAATCAATCTGCCCTCCAGGTGACTAGATGTCCCTCCCTGCAAATGGTAATTAATTTGGATTAGGACTCTCTGTTTCCTTCCATTTTTAAAAGGTAACTATGTATCAATGACTTTAGCCAGTTAAGCTCTGGGAAGTAAAGTTTGTATTGTTGAGACAGTACATAATCTTTGTACTTGCTATCATGTCCATTTTGTTTATTATCCCATTAGGCAAAGACAGGTGTCATTGAGGAAAGTGCTGATGCATAAAGAAATATCATATTGTTTGCCAGGTTATTGAAGAGCTTTTTGGTAGGCATGCACATAGGGCACAAATATATTCATACTTCGTGCACATTGGAGAAGCCCAGTCATAAACCTCTTTCCCTGATCAGTCACTAAGCCTCAATATTTTTTCCTTCTGAGTCTCTGACACACTGGCACAATTATTAGTCATTGCACACCATCTCATCTTCCAAGCAAAGCAGAAAACCAGACATGTAGATTGTTTTTACCATTCTTTCAGGACTGCCCTTTAGTAGGCTTATAATAAACTCCAATATAATTCTAGCTAATGCAAACATACCTTAAAAATTTATCTGTACAGTAGGACCAAATATATTCTTCTGAGAGTTGATTATAAGTAATATTTTAAAGGCTTCTATTTTTAGTTTATCAACAATTTAAAAGTCAGTTTATTTATCTTTTTTTAACCTTAAAAAATTTTTTAATTTTAAAATTGTGGGGTACATTTCAGGGTTAGGTTTACAAATATTCACTGTGCAGATACCCTTGTTGATGAGGTGTACCCTCCCTTCCCCAGGCAGATTTCCACTACTGTCAGTCCTACCTCCCCACCTCCTGCCCTCCACAGTTTACCGCTACAGTCAATCCATTTCTTATAGTATTGTGGTTGTTGTTCAAGGTCCATTTATGAGTGAGAACATGTGATACTCAGTTCTTGGTTTCTATGAAAGATCACTCAGTATTATAGACTAGACTCTAATTTCATCCAGGTTGCTGCGAAGTTCATGATTTTGTTCTTCTTCATGGATGTATAATATTCCATCATGTATATGTACCACATTTTTTTTAATCCAGTCCTCTTTTGATGGACAGCATGGTTGGTTCCAAGTTCTTACTATGGTGAACAATGCTGTGATAAACATATGTGTGCAGATATCTTTTTTATAGAGTTATGTGAGTTCCTCTGGGTATATTCCCAGTAGGGGGTTTGTACGGTCATATGGAAGGTCAATCTTTAGAACTTTTAGGATCACCACACTGTTTTCCACAGAGGCTGTACTAATTTACACTCCCACCAACAGTGTAGAAGTGTTCCCTTTCACCACATCTTCCCTAGCATCTATTATGTTTTTGAGTTATCGATGATGGTCATTCTGACTGGAGTTAGATGGTATCTCAGTATAGTTTCAATTTGCATCTCCTTGATGACTAGTGAGGCTCAACATTTTTTCGTATATCTGTTGGCTGCTCATATGTCTTCTTTTGAGAACTGTCTATTCAGATCTTTTGCCCACTTTGTAATGGGGCTGTTTGTTTTTTTTTCTTTTCAGCATGTTTGAGTTCCTTGTGGATCCTAGATATTAGGCCTTTGTCAGACATGGAGTTGGCCAATATTTTTTCCCAGTCTGTGGGCCGTCTGCCTGTTCTCTTGATGATTACTTTGGCTTTGCAGAAGCTTGTCAGTTTGATGAGGTCCCACTTGTCTATCTTATCTCTTATGGCATGGGCACTTGAGGTTTTGAGCAGGAATTGGTTGCCAGTTCCAATTTTCATTAGAGTGTCTCCTGTATTTTCTATTTTCTAAGGTTCTTATAGTTTGAGGTTTTATGTTTAGGTCTCTTATCTATTTAGAGTTTATTTTTGTATATGGGAATAGGTAGGAGTCCTGTTTCAATGTTCTGCATGTGGTCAGCCAGTTTTCCTAGCACCATTTCCTGAATAGGTTCCTGTCTCTTCAGTGGTGGGTGGTGGAGGCTTTGTTGAAGATGAGTTGGTTGAGAAATTGAGGTTTTGTTTCTGGAATCTCAATTCTATTCCATTGGTCTATATGCCTGTTCTTGTACCAATACCAGGCTGTTTTGATTATTGTAGCTTTATAATAAAGTTTAAAGTCTGGGAGTGTGATACCTCCTGCTTTTTTTTTTTTTTTTTTTTTTACTGAGGATTATTTTGGCTATTCTTGGTCATTTATGTTTCTATATGAATTCCTATATTGTTTCTAGGTCTGAGAAGAATGTTGCCGGTAATTTGATGGGTACTGTGTTAAAACTGTAGATTGCCTTAGGTAGAATTGACATCTTAACAATGTTGATACTTCCAATCCATGAGCATGGGATATTTTTCCACTTGTTTGTGTCATCTTTGATTTCTTTGAGCAGTAATTTGTAGTTTTCATTATAAAGGTCTTTCACATCTCTGGTTAGAAAGATGTCACGGTATTTCACTATTTTGTGGCTATTGTGAATGAAATTGTGCTTTTTATTTGGGTTTCTGTTTGTTTATTTTTAGTGTATAGAAATGCGATTGTCTTTTGCACATTTATTTTATACCCCAAGATTTTGCCCAAGTCCTTTATCAGTGCAAGGAAGTTTCTGGAAGATTCTCCTGGGTTTATAAGGTATAGAATCATGTTGTCTGCAAAGAGAGTTAACTTGACTTCCTCTTTACCTATTTGGGTACCCCTGATCACTTTCTCTTCTCTGATTGCTCTAGTTAGGACTTCCAAAACTGCATTGAACAGGAGGGGTAAGAGTGGGCATCCTTGTCTTGTTCCAGTTTTCAGGGGAAATGGTTCTAACTTCTGTCAGTTTAGCAGTATGCTGGTTGTGGGTTTCTCATAGATGACTCTTACTATTTTGAGGTTTATTCTATCTTTGCCTAAATGTTCAAGTGTTTTTTATCAAGAAGGGGTACTGGATTTCATCAAAAGCATTTTCTGCATCTAATGATATAATTATGTGGTTTTTGTTTTACGTCTGTTGATGTATTTAATTACATTTATGGTCTTATGAATATTGAACCATACTTGCATCCCGAGGATGAAGCCTACTTTGTCATGGCAGATGATTTTTGAGATGTGTTGTCAAATTCAGTTTGCTAGGATCTTGCTGAGAATTTTAGCATCTATGTTTATCAAAGGTATTGGCCTGTCATTTTCTTTTTTTATTGGGTCTTTACCTGGCGTGGGTATCAATGTGATGTTAGGTTCATAAAATGATTTGTGGAGAGTTCCATCTTTCTCAATCACCTGGAATACTTTCAATAGGATTGGTATCAGTTTCTCCTTATATGTCTTGTAGAATTCTGCTGGAAAACCATCTGGTCCAGGGTTGTTTTCTTTTGTAGGTAGTTTTCTTATGACATAGTCAATTTTCTTGATTGTCATTGGTCTATTTAGGGTCTCAATTTCTTCTTGTTTCAACCTAGGGAGGTTGTGTGATTTCAGAAAATTCTCCATTTCCTTTAGGTTTTCAAGTTTGTTTCCATACAAGTGTACATAGTAGTCTCTGATAATGTTTTATATTTCTTCAGGGTCTGATGTGACTTCATCTTTTGTGTTTCCTTGTTTTGTTTATTTGGGCTTTTTCTCTCTTTTTCTTGGTCAGTCTAGCTAGGGAACCATCAATCTTGTTTATTCTTTCAAAGAACCAGTTTTTTGTTTTGTTTATTTTTGGTATTATCTTTTTTTCTTCTATGTTCTGGATTTTGGCTTTTATTTTGGTGATTTGGATTTTTCTGCTGAAGTAAGGGTTTTAATGGTCTTTCTTTTCCAGCTTACTCAGGTGACTTATTAGGCTGTTAACTTGTGATCTTTCCATTTTCTTCATGTGCGTTTGTAGAGATATGAATTCCCCTATTACTACTGTTTTCATGGCATCCCAGAGACTTTGGTAAGATGTTTCTTCATTTTCATTTGTTTCCAGGTATCTCTTAATCTCTGTTTTGATTTCCATATTGACCCAGGAGTTGCTTAGCATCATGCTGTTTAGTGTCCATGTCTTTCTTTGTGGGTTTCGGGGATACTTTGTTAGTGTTGGTATTTATTTTTATTCCATTGTGGTCTAAGAAAGTGCATGGCAATATCTCACTCTTATGAAGTTTGTTTATGCTTTATTTATGGCCTAGGATGTGGTCGATTTAGAGTACGTTCCATGCAGTGATGAGTAGATTGTATATTCTATGGTCATTGGGTGGAGTGTTCTATAGGTATTAATTAAGTCTATTTGGTCAAGAGTGACATTGAGGTTCAGGATCTCCTTGTGAATTTTTGTCTTGATGATCTGTCTAGGGTTGTAAGTGGTGTATTAAAGTCCCCAGTTATGATCGTGTTAGAGTCAATATCTTTTTTAAGTTTGCCTAGAAGCTGCTTTATGAAATTTGGTGCCCATATGTTGGGTGCATATATGTTTAAGATGGATATTTCTTGTTGAAGGATTGAACCTTTTATCATTATGTAGTGACCTTGTGTATCTTTAAATTTTTGATAGCTTAAAGGGTATTTTATCTTATATTAAGATCGCAACTCCAGCTTTTTTGTATTTTGTTCATCTGAAATTTTGCTCCCCATCCCCTTTGAGTCTGTGAGTGTCCTTTCTGGTGAGATGAGTCTCTTGGCGACAATATATTGTTGCCTAATGATATTTTATCAATTTTGCCATTCTATGCCTTTTCAGTGGTGCATTTAGTCTATTCACATTCTGGCTAATTATTGAAATGTGAGAGTTTATCCTTGTCATAAGGTTCTTATAGAGTCGTTGCTCCTATTTGTTCTTTCTTTTGATTTTTGGGTTGATTCATGTGTGTTTTCAATCTTTTTCCTGCACTCTTTTTTTTTTTTTTTTTTTTTGAGTCAGAGTCTCACTCTGTTGCCCAGACTGGAGTGCAGTGGCCGCTCTTGGCCACCGCAGCCTCGGCCTGCTGGGCTCTGGCGATCCTTCCGCCTCAGCCTTCCGAGTAGCCGGAATTACAGGCATGCACCACCACGCCCGGCTGATTTTTTGATTTATTGTAGAGATGAGGTTTCGCTGCCCAGGCGGGTCTCGAACCCGCGGGCTCAGGCAATCCACTCACTTCAGCCTCCCAAAGGCGCGGGATTACAGGCTGAGCCACCGAGCCCAGCTTTCCTGCACTCTTGTGAAGAATGTTGTCTTTCTTTTTTCCTTTTCTTCTGTGTTTAATACTTTCTTAAGTGTTTCTTGTAGAGGTGGTCTAAAGGCAGTGTAGGATCTTAGGGATTGAATGTCTGGGAAAGGTCCTTCATCTCCCTCGCTGATGAAGCTTAGCTTAGCTGGATAGGTTAGTCTTGTTTGAAATTATTTATCTTTGAGAACTTTGAAGATTGGGCTCCATACTCTCCTAGCCTGAAGTGTTTCTGTAGATAAATTTGCTACTATTCTAATTGGTCTTTCCTGATAGGTAATCTGACCTTTTTCTCTTGCTGTCTTTAGCGATGTTTTCTTTTATACCTACTTTGTTTAGGTGACTTATTATGTGTCTGGGAGTTGGTCTTCTTATTTATTGACTTGCAGGGATTTTCTGTATCTCTTGTGTTTGAATTTTCACATCACTGATGAGATGAGGGGAGTTTTCTTTAATGATTTCATGGAATGTTTGTTCCAGGGTGCCTCAGGAAGTCCAATTACTCTTAGGTTCAGCCTCTTGAAATAATCGCTCATCTCTTGAAGATTTTGCTCTTTCTCTTTAAGCTTCTTTTCTAAATTTTTGACAGTTTGAGTTAGTTCTATATTTTCATCCTCCAGTTCTGAGATTCTATCTTCTTGGCTAGTTCTGCTTTCCATGCTTATTGGTTTGTTATTTATTTCAATTACAGTATTCTTTACTGCCCTTATCTCAGTTATCAACTACTTCTTATTTTCCTCTTGTCTCTCCTCAATGCTTTTTATTCTCTCTACTAATGTTTTGATGTCTGGGTTTGTAGTATGTGACCCATCATTCTGGGGGCTCTTTATTGTTTGCGTTCCAAAGTCTGTTTTCTCAGTGACTGCCCTCCCAGGGGTCTATGTTAGACCCATTTCCTTCTTTTGGTTTTTCTTCATTTGTGTAGATTTTCCTCCGCACTTCCTCCCTCTTCTTTAATTCTGTTGTTCAGGGATGACAGGGTTGCTTTTACTTCTGTTTGCTCAATCTCCTATTCTTTCTTATGGGAATCCATTAGCTTTGTTAAATTATGAGACTGGACTGTGATTTAGGGCTATACCTATTTGCTGTTTTGAGATTTAATTGAGGGGGGAGCTGTGATTCAAGATCTATCTTCAGATTCCAGTATCCACCGACAGGTATATGGGTATCCTGGAACCCCCTTCCCACTGCCTTGCAATCTGTCCATGCAGTGGGTGTGTAAGTTTGCTCCCTGAAAGCAACATGAGTAAGAAAAAGGAACAGGATGGAACAGGGAAGGAGGTGGGGGAAGAGGAAGGGAGAGAGAAAGAAGAATCAGAGGAATAACCGGCAAACCTACTGACTAACAAATAAAAAGAGACACAAAGACAGAGAAGAGTAAAAAAAAAGCTATAATATACAGACAATCATACAAACACACAAACCAACTAACCTCCCTATCATTATATAATTCCTCTACACAAACAGGAGTTCTACTGAAAAAAAAGAGAAATTAGTAAAATAAAAGAATCAAGGCAAGTATGAAAATGTTATCAAAAACAGAGAGAAGAGAATAAGAGAATAAAAAGAGAAAAAATAAAGTACAAGACAAACAAAAATGAGCAGAACAAAGAATAACAATTAAAAAAAGTAAAAACAATAAATCAAGCTTGCTCTGAGATCATTCCTTTCAGCCCAATGTTCTTTCAGCTCTGATCTCTAGCTTTCATCGCAGGCTGGTAAGGTTGCTCACAGTTAGAGTCAGATGTCCCTGGTCTACTGTGAAAGGATCAGATCTGGACTCAGTCAACTAGCTGCCTGTCAGGTCTGCAATTCAGATCCAACCTGTCTGTGTCTGATCTAGCATGTGGAAGGGGCTTCTGTCTCTTCCTGTTTAATGTGACTTCCTTAGGTCTCAAGTTGGAGACTGGGCAGAGCTGTGTGGAGCCTGGGCAGGACGATGTAGGTCTCTGCCTGGTCCTGGGACAGAGAAAATTACTGCACCTCTTTACTCTTTACTCTTTACTGGGCATGGGCCTCCTCCCTGATCCTCTCTTTCTACTGATCAGACTCTGGGCTCCAGCTGATCTCTGGTCCTGCCACTGCAGGGTGTCTTGGGGTGGAGGAGGGAGATGGAAATTCCATGGGGCAGGAGCCAAGGGCAGTGGCAATAGCACTGTACATGGGACTGGCTGCAGCAGTCATCTTTTGCAGAGGCAGCGGCAGCAGCAGCGCATGGAACCAGATGCAGCAGCCACCTTTTGCAGAGACTTTCACATTCCGACTTGTCCCATGGCCATCTTGCCCCTCCCCCCATAGTAAATTTATAAGGCCAGATTCATGTATTAAGGAAAGTGCAGCAAGATGGTAGGAGGTAAAAGTAGGTATGTCATAAGTCTGTGATTCATGCTCATACAACTTGCCTCTATCTTCTGGACCAACTCAAAAACAACTGAAAAGATCATTATGCTTTGAAGATGAATTGCTATTGTGCATGTCCAATCTTAATGGCTTGGTATATGAGATAACACACAAGAAAATCAAGATGAAACTTTTAGCTATCTATGGTGATGTTTGAGTCAAAATACAGTTCACAGGAACAAAACAGTTATCATCTAAAGAAGCTTTCTCCACAAGCTAATGAAATTGCATGGAATGCTACAGTGGCTTCATTTCAATACCCATATTTGATTTAGGCTCTGCTAAATCAAAGTCTGATTCATCTGCCAACTGGTATCACAGCCTGAATCTGTCTTTGAGCTTTGTTTTGAACTCTGTCTCTCAAAACAGGCAAATAAATGCCTTTAAAATTGAGTTGAAAACCCTCCCACATAAGTTATCCGAAATCCAAAAACATCATCATTTTCTGTATCTCTTTTACCATGGTGGTCACAGCATAGTAGAGTATATTTTATTTCTTTAGGGAGATATCCAGGGATACAATTGATTGCTGAATTTCTAGAATATTCATCCTAAATTTTCATGGTGTTCATCACCCTCAGATATGCATGTATCTTTTTAAAGCATACAGTATACTTTTTTTACTACTTACTGGTTTGATCAGTACAATATTAGTCATGTTTTCTGTGGCATGTTAAGATAATCAAGATTTGTGGAATTACAGGATGTTATGTTAAGAATATTTGCCATAGTTATGAAATAAAACAGTACAAGTGCACTGCTGCATCTGCCAGATAAAATTAAATTTCTCACTTTCCATGCTAATTTATATAGAAAAAACAAATAAGCAAAGCAATATAATACTGACAAAATCAAAAGATACACACCAGATGCTTAGTTTCTAATTTAGTTTCTTCAGAAAAGAGATAATTTCTGGAAGAGTAGCTACAGGTAAAATGGCCTCTTAACTAAGTTTTATAAAGTTTAGTCTCTGTCCAATATCTAACTGGCTTTTGCTCTGGTCAATTTTATTTTCAATTTTTTTAAAATAATTAATTTATTTTTTTCTTTTTTAAAAATTGTATTTTATTATAGATATGTGGGGTACAAGTCAGGATTAGCTAAATAAGCAGACTGCATGCAGGTGAAATTTGACCCTCCAACTGGCCCTCACTTTCCCTGGAGGTGTATCTGGTACCCTTTGTGAGGTTACGTGCTCTCCTCCTTCGCTGGCAGTGTTCATCATTGACTGCTAATCCCTCTCTTGTGCTAATGTGATAATGTCCAATATCTATTTGGCTTTTCCTCAGACCAGTTAAAAAAAAACACTTTCATGATGACATTAGTCTCTTCAGTTCCCTGAAAGATACAATATTGTTTTTGGTCTATAGGAATAGAGTGACAGTCTTTGGGAGATTTTCATTTGGCCCTTGTAAAAATTCATGGAGTTCACAGGTCAGGAAGTATTAATATGGGGTTGCTGAATATTATCTATTCAACTATGTATTCAGTAGGAGTCAGGTCATAACTGTAAGATAGGTCTGAAGAATCATTAGCTCACTGTGACATGGATTTGACTCAAAATTACATTGATTAATTTTGTAATTAAAAAGCATCCATTCTGAGTTCACTAATAGTCAATTTTTGTATTTTGGTGGATTAGTTCTAATTCAAAGTCAAAGACTAATAATTCCTTGTCTGCATATATCCTTTATTCAATACCCTGGAAGATTATTGCAGATCCCTTTAGAATAGACTTGTGAAAATTTTTAATTTAAAATAGTGATGGTGAGTCGGGCTTGGTGGCTCAGCCTGTAATCCCGCGCCTTGGGAGTCTGAGGTGAGTGGATTGCCTGAGCCCGTGGGTTTGAGACCCGCCTGGGCAACTTGGCGAGATCTCATCTCTACAATAAATCAAAAATCTACTGGGCGTGGTAGTGCGTGCCTGTGGTTCCAGCTACATGGAAGCCTGAGGCAGAAGGATCGCCAGAGCCCAGCAGTCAAGGCTGCGGTGGCTGGGAGCGGCCACTGCACTCCAGTCTGGGTGACAGAGTGAGACTCCAACTCAATAAATAAATAATAAAAATAAATAAATTAATTTAAAAAATTTAAAAATTTAAAAAATACAATAGTGATGGTGTTACAGAATGTTTTTTTCCAAGAGAAACTGGCTTCCCTTTCATTTGAATTTGTTTGAATGGAGTAAGAGGCTGTGACCGATTCTGTCAAGATGACTAAAGAAAGAAATACTCATGGATTTAGTATCAATTAATATTTCAGAACATAACCTTTTATTTTTTAAACAATTTAATAATTTAATCACTGCCACAGGTCTGTGTCAATTTACTCTAACAGTCCCTCCACAACTAATATGTATTATTATCATTGTACCTACCTTGACTTTGCTGGTCAAGTGCTGCTACTTGACTTTTGCTCTTCTGGAATAATTTCCATTGAAATAAGAACACTAGTTCAACTTTGGTGCATCATACACAGTCCACTTCAGTTCAGTACAGGTAGCTAATAAAAGGTCCCCAAGAATTCTGTTGTTATCTTTCCCAAAAGAATTTTTATGGATTTTTAGCAATTTGATTAACTTTAAAAATTTGATTAATTATGATTAATTTTAACAATTTTATCAATTTTTACAATTTTATTAATTTGTATTAATTCGTGAAGAACATTATGGGGTGGATTAGAGAGTCTCCCATTTTAACATTTCTGCAATTACCAGTCATGAGACAAGAAAAGATGGTAGAATTGGGCATAATAGATACTTTTTTGCAAACAAATATATCGGGTGAACTTATAGAGTTTTTTTTGTTTCTTCTTTTTTTTGAGTTGGAGTCTCACTCGGTCGCCCAGACTGGAGTGCAGTGGCCGCTCCCGGCCATCGCAGCCTCTACCTGCCGGGCTCCGGCGATTCTTGTGCCTCAGCCTTCCGAGTAGCCGGAATTACAGGCACGCGCTACCACGCCCGGCTGATTTT